>NC_080162.1:5587470-5887470 GCF_950295315.1 Erinaceus europaeus | reverse complement strand
TCATGATTTTTGCAGAGTTTTTGAAATTCATGTGAATTTATTAATTTAGTGCCATTCATTCATTCTTTAAGCCAGAGCACTGCTCAACTCTGTCTTATGGTTGTACCAGGAATTAAACCTAGGACTTCAGAGTCTCAAGCACAACTTATATGCTATCTCTTTGGCTTGATAATATTTTAAAGTGCCCATGGTAATGGAAGGCTTCTATCATCTATAATAGTTCTACCTAGATATGTAGTGCTCAGGACTATTATGACATCAAACTGGAAAATACACTGTTCTTGTATTCTCATAGATTTTGGCATTTAGTTGAGTATGTCAGTTCTGTAAAATTGAGTATACTGTCAGAAATCACTATGTATGACTTCAGTAACAGAGTCCTGAGTAAAGCAGTGGTGAAAAATGTCTGGAGAGCTGGGCAGTAGCACAGCAGGTTAAACACATGTGGGGGGTTAAGCTTAAGGACTGGCATAAGGATCCTGGTTCGAGCCCCTGGCTCCCCACCTGCAGGGGAGTCAATTCATAAGCATTGAGACAGGTCTACAGGTGTCTATCTTTATCTCCCCCTCTCTGTCTTCCCCATCTCTCTCCATTTCTCTCTGTTCTATTCAATAATGATGACAACAATAATAATAACTACAACTATAAAAAACAAGGGCAACAAAAGGGGAATAAATAAATAAGATATTAAAAAAGAAAAATGTTTAAATATCTGGATATTCCTATCCAAAGTCACAAATCTTATTTTAGCAAAAGTCATAAAATAGATTCTATGAAGATAATTATCATAAAATATCAATCATAATGTTGCATATATGACTTTTGGTAATATCCTTCTAATTTCTGAAAGATTCACTTTCTACAATTAGTGTTATGTGACAAAGTATGCAGTCATTTCTCTTGAAATTCAAATAACTAAAAGTACAGTGCTGAATACAGATTGAAAAATATATAAAATCTAAATTATGGGGGGAAATGCGGTATAACAGAGGTCAAGAGCACATGGCAAGAAGCACAAGGACCAGCTCAAGGATCATAGCTGGAGGCCCAGGCTCCCCACCTTCAGGGGGTCGTTTCACAAAGGTGAAGCAGGTCTGTGGGTGTCTATCTTTCTTTCCCACTCTCTGTCTTCCCCTCCTCTCTTGATTTCTCTCTATCCTATCCAACAACAAGAACAATAACAAGGGCAACAAAATGGAAAAAAATGGTCTCCAGGATTAGTGGATTTGTAGTGCAGGCACTGAGCCCTTGGAGGAATAAATAAATAAACAAATAAAATCTAAATTATGTCACAAGTCAGATGAGATGAGCTGACAAATCTTGCAGTCAAGAAACGTATGAGAGTAAAAGTTCATAGATGATTTATTATTAAAGACAAGAGTAACATTTGAATAAGCACACCGAAAATTTCATTTTATGCAAATGGGTTTATCCTGACAACAAGAAATTACTTCAAAAAAGGTCACCAAGTAATATCCCACATTGTGTTAGCATGATGGCAAAGGTACTAGGCTTAGACAAGTGAAGTTTTCTTTTTGTGATTAATTATTAAACTTTGAGAAGAAAACCATGTATCCATTCTGTCCCATAGCATGTATTAAATTTCAGGAGCTAAAAATTATTTTCTGTCAACTTCTAGGGCAAAGGTAATTAATCTTGCCTTGTTGAATCAACTTAGTTGTTTATCTTGTTTGTACATTTACCAAAAGAGAAGGTTTAATGGATCTGATTGTTTACATAAAATATAGAAGTTTCTCATTGGACAAAAAAAAAAAATTGTAAGGGAATCATAGTTAAAATCTCTTGAGTTCAAAAAAAGAAAGAAAAATATTAATAAAAAGGAAAATATATGTTAATAAACAAAGCACTTTACCCAACAGATGGTGAAACAAACAAGCACTCCCTAACACCTTCTATGAAGTCAATGTCACCCTAATACCAAAAGCAGGTAGAGATGCAACTAAAAATAGAAAACTACAAACCACTATTCGTGGTGGACATAGACACTAAGATATTCAATAAAATTCTGGCAAATTTGATACAATAGTACATTAAGAAGATTGTACATCATTACCAGGAAAACCTATTCCAGGAATGCAAGGCTGGTTCAATACATGAAAATCAATAAATGTTGTTGGGTAGTATGCCACCTCCCCCTGGCTTCTGCTTAACCATATGCCTATATAGGGATTTACTGATCCCATTCAAAGCTTTGGTCTATTTACATAAATCACTTTTACATTTACATAAAGCACTCCCTCCAGGGCACTGGTGGTTCAGTGATAGGATTCTCACCTGTTCCGCCCCCTCCTTGTCACACTCTGATTTTCACCAGTCAATTTTCTCTCCACCCTCTCTATATCACATCCTGTTTCCACCCTACTTGGAGAGTATAAAAACAGCTGCTCTTCTGATTAAAGACACTTGGAAATTGCTTTCCGGCTCAGAGAGTTCCAGAGTGTATCTCCTGCGGAAGTTAGTGCGGCACGAGTTCCTGATCCCTCTCCCACGCAGCAGCTTAGATCGGCTCCAGTTGAGTTCTCTCCAAGCCAGAGAGCACTAGCTCGGGAAGAAGTACCCTCAGGCTATCCCGGCAAAATGTGATTCACCATATCAATAAAGAGCAACCTCAAAGCTGCATGATAATTTCAATAGATTCATAGAAAGCCTTTGACAAGATCCAACACCTGTTTATGATCAAAACATTAAAAAGAATGGGAATAGATAAGATATTCCTGAAACTCACTGAGTCTATACAACAAACTTACACCCAACATCATACTCACTGGTGAGCAGCTAAAAACTACATCAAACTGAAAAGCTTCATTACAGGATAGGGTATCATCCATCACCTTAACAGAAAGACAGTGTGGAAAGAAGATATTTAGATACCATACTTCAGATAAAGGATTGATAACCAAAGTTCTAAAGAGTTCAGTAAAAAAACAACAAACAAACAAACAAAAAAAAACAACCCATAAGAAAATGGGATGAGGATATGTGCCATGGACCACCACAGTGGATGAGCAGCAGGAGGGTCAGGGGTCTTGAAGGCAACCTCCCCGGTGGGTCAGGAGTCAGCACGAGGGAGAACAGATAGACACCACACTCTATTGGAGGGTAAATCTGGACTCATTTTAATAGTGAAACTGCATTATCTTTTATACTTTTACATTTAGGCTACATTTAGGTTGCCTAAACAACCAGCTTAGTCTTGTGGCTTTGGCAGGCTACATGTCACTCCCCTATAACTGTAAAGAATGGGTAAAGAGTGGTACAATGCTTAGTATGCCCTGTTCTCAGGGGAGGTCATACCCAGAATTGTTTTAGACTTTTGCTGAGTGCTATCTCTACCATTAATCTTCTATGGAGGGCATACAGATCTTTGCCTAGTCATGGACCACTGCTCATCTAGGTCTGGTACAGTTTAACTATTAATCTTTCTTTGTTTCAATATGTCAACTTGTACCTGGGAGGCCTCAATCTCTGTATTCTTTCTTTGAGGGGCAGGTCATAACATGACTTGTTTTGTCCATCTATGTTGAGCCACCTTCCCCACATTATAATGTAACTTTCAAATATGCCCCTGTGTAAGGGAGAGGGGGTGCTTCTGACTCTCCATTCCCACCAGGCACTGCCAAAGGACTATTAATCAATTGTGACAGTATAAGTATTTGTAACAATAAAGGGGGGAGAATGCGTCGTCCCACTCTTGTCCTTTCTGCCCAGCTTCCTTGAAGTCTGAATGCAGGTCCAGAGGAGATGACCCTGTCAGGTTCCCTGGCATTCATGACGGGGGGGTGCCACAGATATGAACAGAAACATTACAATAGAAGATATCCAGAGAATCAACAAATGAGAAAGTGCTCAAAGTCATTGATGATCAAAGAAATGCAAATCAAGACAATGAAGCACCACTTCACTCCTGTGAGTGAGGATGGTATATATTGGAAAAGAAAGTAACAACAAATGATGGAGAGGATGTGAGGATAAAGGGGGCAGTCGTGCACTGCTGGGAGTGTACATTTGTCCAATCTTTGTGGAAACAGTCTGGAGATTTCTCAGAAAACTAGAAATAGAACTACTGTATAAACCAGTAATTTATCTTCTGGAAATTTATTCAAAGGAAACAAAAGTATCTGTCAGGAGTGATCTATGCACAGGTATGTTCATAGCAGCACAATTTGTAATTGCCAAAAATCAGAAGCAACCCAGATGTCCAACAACAGATGAGTAGCTTACATCATCTCCCCAGACAATAACTTGGGTCCACCTGCAAATCAGATGTCAGGCTCAGACAAAATAAATAGTAAATTCATGGGCCCCTTATAATAGACCTAAAATAGACCTACTAGCTTTTTCCAAAACAAAGACCCCAAATCATTAACTGCAATATTCTAGCCTTTAGGTTCGTATTAGTCAACAATTTGTTCTGCTATATATCTTAACTCTTTTTCAACCACCAGGTTCCAGATGCTGCCATGATGCCAGCCTGACTTCCCTGGGCAGATGACCCCACCAATGTGTCCTGGAGTCCCACTTCCACAGATCCTTGCCCCACTAGGGAAAGAAAGAGACAGGCTGGGAGTATGGATCAACCTGCCAATGCCCATGTTCAGTGGGGAAGCAATTACAGACCGTCAGCACCCCATAATAGTACTGGGTCCATACTCCCAGAGAGATAAAGAATAAGAAAGCTATCAAGGAAAGGTTGGGATATGGAGTTCTGATGGTGGGGATTATATGGAATTGTACCCCTCTTATCCTATGGTCTTTTCAGTGTTTCTCTTTTATAAATAAAATTATTTAAAAAATGGTGGTCTACATGCATGAAGGAATACTGTTCAGTTATTAAAGATGATAACATTATCTCCTTTGCATCATCTTGGATGGAAGTCGAAGACATTATGCTAAGTGAGATAAGCCAAAAACAAAGGACATACAGTGAATCATCTCTTGTATAAACTCTCAGGGGAGGGAATGGAATATGGATTTTCAGTGGCTGGAAATGTTTTGAGTTGTACCACTCTTATGCTAGGTCTTATCAGTGCTTCCATTTTATAAATAAAAATAAAAAAAAAACCTCAAGCTGAGGTTCAGTGTCCTGCATGCTTCTCCCAATTCACATCAACTGATACTGCACCTGCTGATCCTAGCCTAATCACGGCAACCAGTACCACCTCTGCATGTTTCACTTTGGACTGCATTCAGAGATGTCAGGCATGGAATATGAACCCACCAGCTTCATCACTCTGGTGAGACTTTTCCTAGCTCATAGGACTCCTTAAATTAATTTCAGGTGGTACATTTCTTAACAAACCTCAAAACCTCCATACAGACCAGGGTCCATGAGATGGGACATAAGTACATATATCCAGGAGTTGGGGAAAAACATCGACCTTAAAGCAAATGTTAACAGTAGTTTGCAGTGAGTCAATAAATGTAGCAAACAAGCAGAAAGACCTAAAAATATACCATAAAGTACCTAATGAAACAGTTTCTCCTTAGACCTAGATACCCTGCTCACCTACCTTCTATTGCATGAGAACAAGAAACAAGAAACGAAATATTTAGTTCATTATATGGGTTTCTGACTAGTAGGCATGGCTCATGACTAGTTTGAAGATGAACTTTTGGGGCAGGGCAGAGGCACACCTGGTTGAGCACACATAGTACTAAGTCCAAGGACCAGTGCAAGAGTTCAGGACCCACCTGCAGAAGGGACTGAAGATGTCTATCTTTCTCTCTGCCTCTCTACCTTCCCCTTCCCTTGCAATTTCTCTCTTTTCTATCTAATAAAACGGAAAAAAACCTCTCCAGAACAGTGTATTCATAGTGCTGGTGCCAAGCCCCCCAGCAGCAACCCCCTGGAAGCAAAAATAAAATGAAATTTTGTGTTCATACTAGACTGATAGCTGACCAGACGCCTAGTCAACAAATGAACAGATACAGGTGAAACAACCTAATCACTTGTTTCTTTCACACATCTGGCATCAGTGTCAACCAAAAGCATATATATTCTGCCTCCAGATAAACATGTATCTAGACTCTATGTAGCAATATATTTATATGGCCTTTTTATTTTTATTCCAGAGTTTGGCTTTATTTTGCAGTACAGAAATTCTTTAGAGCCATTTTTAAGACAGACATCCTAAGAACAGAAGCTCTGTCAAATCAATACTGCACTACAGCTTGGTCCATTGAAGATGCCACACCTGGGATACTAAAGAAGCTTCTACATCTTACCTGCTTTAGAATAGTTTTTCTCCCCCCTCAGTGTTACTAGGTTAAAACACCGCACATAGACTTCCTCCAAAACAATTCACTAAGTCAAGTTTGATTAGACTTTCAGGCCCATGTGAACCAAACTATGGCGGTGCCATGTGGATTCTGTCATAATACTTGACAGGACACTAAATACAAAGGTACAGGGATGCTCTCCCAAATCGTGGAAAATTCCATTCAAAATCTCCCTGATGTCAAGGACAGATGAGATGACCAGTTCTTGAGCTGCTAAGCACATAATTACAAAGGCTACGCTAATTCAAAGATACTGTATCAAGTACTCTGCGTCAGTATGTCTTTTAAACAGATCTTTCACTAGAAAAAGAAAGGCAAATTAAGGTCAAGTTGAACAGAATGTGGTAACCTGCCAACTCTGAATAGCCACTCCATGAAAAAAAGTTAATACATGATATCAGAAAGGGGAGCAGTATTTTCTGGTACGGAGCTCTGATCTCTCAGTTCTGGTGACAAAGGCAGACCTTACAATATTGATTTCCTGTAATATGCATCATTTGCCAAATTATAAATGTGTCCTCATTAGCTAGGAACATGTTCTGCTTGCTGGTAGTCTTCCCAACAGATGTCCTTTCCTTGCGCTGCATTTCCTCAAAGTCAAACTCCGATCCAGTCATCCTCTTATAGATGTCTTTACTGTCATCGCAGGCTGTCTCAAAGTGAGTTGTGGCATCCTATGCACCAGAAATAAAGATCTGACTTTCTTTGCCCAAATCCTTGATTACAATGAAGTTTCAGCATGGTGGTCTCTCTTTCTCTCTCTATTTTTTCTCTTTCTCTCTCTTTCTCTCTCTGCCTTCTTGTCTCTATCTTAAAAAATGCTGGGGGGCTTGTGTCGCTAACCATTTGAATCACTTTTACAGTAGATTATCCTTTTAGCTACATAATTAAAATTTGGTTGTAATATTTAACCCATAAACAGTTACTTCTAATTAAACATAAATAATAGGTATTTCATTTCAAAATCTTCAGGCTATATAAAATGTATAATCCTATACTTAAATTTTCACGGACCTATTTGAAAACACAATGAGATGCACTTCTTTGATTTCTTGTGCAATTTACATTCCATTTGCAGCCTTGACACGTTATTTGCATGACTTCCTAAACCTACCTGACAAAATTATAAACAGGCAGGCTATGTATGGTGTAAGGAATGTGCATATGTTTCATGTTATCTACAACAGAGCCAGGGGGAGAATTAGAACCAGCGTCTTACATATTAAGACATTCCACTTGCCACTCTTTTACCTAAAGATATTATGCCTTTGCAGAAAATGTAACTCTGGAAGATAGCTACCCAGTAGTAGGCTCTGTTGTGTATGAGGTCTACATAAGTGTGTGTGTGTGTGTGTGTGTGTGTGTGTGTGTGTGTGTGTGTGTGTGATCATTAGGATTATACTGTTCTGGGATGGATTCTGGGTTTGTGTATTTACTTGTTTGTTTGAGATAAAGAAAGTGAAAGAATATCACATCACCAAAATGACCTCAAATCTGGCGATACTGGCCTTCAAACCTGGGCCATGCACATGACTAAATATCACGTGATTTAAACTATTTTTCAGGCTCTCAATCGGATTGTTTTATCAGCTTTTTTCTTACAAATATATAGTTTGAAGTTTCTCCATTTTATATTATGATCTCATCTTGAGTTCATTATCATTTATCTTCCCTATTGGGAGAAAAATCCATCTTTAAGTAGAAAGCCTTGTTATTTTCAGACTCTTCTTATACTTTTTTTTTAAACTTTTAAAAAATTTTATTATTATTTATTTTCCCTTTTGTTGCCCTTGTTGTTGTAGTTATTGTTGTTGTTGATGTTGTCGTTGTTGGATAGAACAGAGAGAAATGGAGAAAGGAGGGGAAGACAGAGAGAGGGAGTGAAAGACAGACACCTGCAGACCTGCTTCACCGCCTGTGAAGCGACTCCCCTGCAGGTGGGGAGCCGGGGGCTCAAACCGGGATCCTTACATAGGTCCTTGTGCTTGGTGCCATGTGTGCTTAACCCACTGTACTTGGCTAGGCATTATCACCCACGTTTCATTCATTTTGTCAGTAAGGATACATCATTGTGTTAATTACAGAGCAGTATTCCACTGAGTATCTGTCCCATAAGTTCTTTCTCCAGTCGTATTGTTGGGCGTTTAGGTTGCTCCCACTTCTTTGTGATTGGAAGTAGAGCATCATCTGTGAATATACGGATGCATGTGTCCTTCTGGAGGGCTTTTCCATGCCCTCTGCATACATACCTTTGTAAGTGGTATTGCTAGGTCAAAAGCTATTTCCATTTGGTTTTATTTCTTTGGGAACACTCCATACTACTTTGGAGAGATTTAATAGCCATGTCTTGGAAATAATCCCAGATCATAAATGAATTAAGAAATTACGAAGGGGCAGAGTGGTAGTTCACCTGGTAAAGCACATGTGTTATCATGTGTGAGGGTGTGGAATCCAGTCCTGGCCCTGCTCGCAGGGAGGAAGCACCACAGTGAGGAAGTACTGCTGTGGGTGTTTCTGCTTCTCTTTATTGCTTGCTCTCTCCCCTTCTTTCTATTTCTCTTTCATACTCAGAAAAAGAAAAGAAAGAAAAAAATGAAAGCTGGGGGTGGGAGAGCTGTGTGGGCACTGAGCTCCAGTCATTCCCCTGGTTGGGAAAACAGAAATGATGGAAGATGTACAGGATGAAATACTTGTTAGCTGTAGGAAGACATTCAAATTTGCCAATTTACTAGAACGTGAATGGTTCTGGAAGGAGTCATGTTAAAAGACATGAACCATAAGGGAAAAAATAATAATAGTTGATCATACTCATGCAAGACTGAGATAAACAAAACAAAGGAACATAAGCAAATCCTTATTCTAGGACTACAGGTGTGAGGGCAGCTAGGAGAGAAGGGAAGAGGCCAGGACTGGTTGTAGCAGAGAAAAGTGTCACATCAGCTGTTGGAACATATTTTGAAAAGATGTAAAGTCATGACTCTGAGCATAGAAAATGTTGCAACATAGTATCGGCTGACTAAAAATAAATTTAAACCTATGATTAAAAACTAGACATAATGAAAATGCATTTTTTTTCTTCTTAAGCTAGCTTTAAAATAATAATCTGATTGGGCCAGAAGAGCAAAGGAAGGGAAGGTTGGCGGAGATTCTTATCTTTCTTCCTCTTGATCATGCTTCATCATGATTCTAATTTTCTTGCATTCCATCATCAACTCTAGCTTTTGCTAGAAGCTGTTAAAGCTTTCCTTTGTCAAACTTTTCTCTCATTGGCTGACTGTCTTGAGTTTCTGCTATTCCCCGCTCTACCTGGCAAGAATTAGTAGTTTATACCCTTGTAAAAACAACTGAATAGCAGGTGTTATTTCATGACTGAAACTTGTTCTTTTTTTATCCTTGGGTTGTCTTCCTTTGCATCTGTTTCAGAAGGCAGAAACTAAGCCTTAGGTTTAACTTTGCCTTCGGAAACCTTTACTCATGAATCCTAGTTCTTGCTCAAGGTTCTCTGAGCTACAGACTTTACAAGAGTATTCATTTGATCTACACCCATCTTATTATACTAGTTCTGAATAATCTGAAATATGGGAAGTGCCAACCTTATCTGTTGCTGGGTCTCCTAGAAAAGCTCAGGCAGTCTAGAAAAAAAAAACACCATGAATAAATGTCTATAGACAAAGAGTTATGTCTTCTGTGTTCATTAGTAAATTTGAATGGCTCCATCAGTAAAAGTCGAATAGTTCGCTTGCTGCTTTTTTCCGTCTTGGTTTTATTATAAAATTGTATAGTCCTATTAAAAAAAAAAACAAATGTATACCACATTATAAATACCAAGAATAGCCATCTGTTTAGTCTTAGTTACCTATAAATTTAATGAAATATTTTGCCTGCCAGATAATAGTAATTTTTGTATGTGCATACGTCAGTGTGGGAATAAAATTTATACCAATTCAGCTAGTGATTACTGCTGAAACAAGAATGGAAATAATAGTTGGGGATATGTTTGCTTCCCTTCAGTATATATATATATATATATATATATATATATTGTGTAAAATATACTTTCCCATGTCATTTGTCAACTACAAAGAAAATAGCAAATAAAATTATTTATGACTACATTTATGTTCATCCTGTTGGAATTTGTGGTAGTCAGATCTAAACTCCAGAATTAAAGACAATTAGAGTAATAAAATATGAGTTACTTGTTGGGTAAAATATTTCTATATCTACATTAACACCTAATCAAGTTTAATGAGAATTTTAAGTAACAGCTGGAAGGCTAGAGCTTTCATATCTTGTACTCATGCTTGATAATTTAAAATTCATTTCAAACTGAACATGAGAATATGGGTTGTCATATGATTGCATCTATGGCAAGTAAGACTTCAAGAACATAGCTTTTAGTCAACATGGTGGTAGCATAGGTCATTGTTGGCATCAGCCCACTCCACAGAAAGATGAGTTGATGCATACTCTCGAGTAAGACAACATTATGAGACATCTCTAACCAGAAGACGGAGCTGAAGAGTCGGCTTTCCTAGATGGTGAAGATCCAGCTTGCCTGATGTCTGAGACAGTTTCTAGGAGGCCAACACGTGTCTTGTCACAAAAGCATCACTGGTGAATGTTTGGGGCTTGATCACAATAAATCAGGCAGAAATGAAGAAAGAGGCAGGGGATTACAGCAAATGGATCTACAGATTGAATGCAATGTTTCTAAAGTCTCAGTGAAATTTTTCACAAATTTTCTAAAATTCACATGACAAAAAAATTTATGAATCATAAAAAAATCTAAAAAAAAAAGAATACTAATACTCAAAGTACCACACTACTTAATGTTAAACAATATAACATCAGAATAAACAAACTGTCGTACAGAAATTAAATTAAGTATATTAAAAATCATGCTTAATGGAGTGCTCTGGATTTTGTGTTTGTTTGCTTGATGGGGGATGTGTGACTATTACTGTCACAAGCAGTGCTAAGGATTGAACTCAATACCTTACGCTTGAGAGTCCAACACCTTATCTTCTCTGCCACCTTCCAAGTGACAGCATCATGAATTTTTATCCCCACATATATGATTAACTATAGTTTAACATGGCAAGAGGGAAGACAGAACTCATCAGTAAATTGCACTGGGAAAAATGAATAACCACAAATAGAAAAACACAGTTGAACTCCTCTTTTGTTGTATACAATTCAGACAAAACTAACGTGAAATGGGTAGAGACTTAAATGTAGGTCTTAAATTTGTACATTTCCCAGAAAAAAAAAAAAAGGCTGTCTGAATTGGCAGAGGTAAAGATTCTTTGGATATGCCACCTAAAATACGAGCAACAAAGGCAAAAAGCAGTAAGGGGGGGGGTGAGGAGAAGGAGATGGTTCACTCAGTAGGGCACACCAGTAGGGAATACATTATTATGCCTAAGGTTCTAGGTTCAAACTTCCAGTTCACACTTGCTTAATGAGTGGCCGTGATGCAACTGTCTCTCCATCTCTCTGTCTTTGTCTTTCCATCCTTCTCCTCCTGCCTCTTTCTCAGTTTATCTCTCGATACCTCTCATGCTCTAAACAAGAAAAGTAGAGGCAAAATGCCCTTCCCCCAGCAGTGTGCAGGCACTGAACTCCAACAAGAATTCCATTATTAACTCAAAATACATAACCTCCTCATTTCAATTCTTTGTACCTGCTCCTTTCTGACTTAAAAATTATCAGAAAGTTTATAGGGAGTTACCTCTCGTTTATCCACTTCTAGTGGCTTCCTCAAGCATTACACATTTTTCTCTCTGTTATTCTGAATTAGATCAGACTCAAAACTTGATTCTTTTCCCATGTTACTTATTTTCTAATTCCTTCCAGAAGAATGTAAGAACTATGAAAGGGTGGATGTTTTCTGCCTTGTTCACTTCATATTTACCTGTACATGAACTGAAGGCAATGTACATAGGTGTTTTTTTTTTTCATGAAGTGAACTATTCTATCCATAAAGCTTGAATGTTAATGTTTAATTTCTTCAAACTTAAGTAATGAAAGACTCCTCTCCCCCCAAAAAATATTACCTACAAATTTACCATAGTGACGTCCATTGCTCTGGAATCAGTGTAATACTTTTGACTTTGTAATAATGATTATCATATACAAAATCTAATGTAGTCAAAAGCTGTTCCAGAAAAAAAAAAACAATGTATAGATCTTGAGAGGGGCAGCTCATTTTAGAGTTCAAGGTAACACATGGCACTGCCAAATGAACACATACCATTGCCTTATTTTATAAACTAAACCAGTAGGACTAAAGAGAGGATAAAGGGTTCTCAAACCCTCTGCACAAAGAAATCAAAGTTGCTTCACTGCTTACAGAGAACATTGCACAATGATTGTGGAGCAAACTTTACTTCAAAGGCAGACATAAAGACTTTCTCTTTATGCACTGCTTTATTTCACACACCAAATATTTCTTTCATAGTTTGCTTTATAGTACTCAGATGGTTATTTTTTTTTATTATTTGATGGGACAGAGATGAATTGGGAAGGGAGTGGGATATAAAAGTAGAGAGAAACAGAGACACCTGCAGCACTGCTTCGTCCCTCAGGAAACTTCCTCCAAGCAGGTAGGGACTGAAGCTTGAGTCAGGTCTTTGAACCTTGGGTCCTCAACCAGGGGAGCCACTATCTGTCCCCTATCTATGTGATTTTTTTTTCTTAATATTTATTTATTTATGTTCCCTTTTGTTGCCCTTGTTGTTTAACATTGTTGGGGTTATTGATGTCATTGTTGTTGGATAGGACAGAGAGAAATAGAGAGAATAGGGGAAGACAGAGAGGGGGAGAGAAAGACAGACACCTGTAGAACTGCTTCACTGCCTGTGAAGACACTCCCTTTCAGGTGGGGATCCTGGGGCTCAAACCGGGATCCTTATGCAGGTCCTTGTGCTTTGCGCACTTAACCCAGCTATGCCTCCACTGGACTCCCATCTATGTGATTCTTAACCTCACAAACATGGATACAGCTATTCTTTTGGTCTTCCCTGACATGGAATTGATACATGTTCAAATCGGGGGTGGGGGCTGGTATTGTAGCTGTGAGAAAAATCCCTGTAAATCAAGAGTGGATAATACAGACAGATCTTTTTATCTAGATGGAGTATTTGATACTGGGAATTTATCAACAACCAATACTTGTTCTTAGCTGTTTATGATGATATTTCCTTTTCATTTCATTGATGTCTTGTATTCAACTATCTATATTTTTCTACTTCTCTCCATGTGTTGGTATGCTTCTAATTCTGCTTCTAAAAACCCCTTCTGTTTCATTTGGTTTAATCCCCCTGCTTAACACTATTCTATTTACATAACTAAGCACCGCCCTGCCTGCATGGCATTGGTTTAATCCCCACTGGTTCATGATGTCTTTTTGCTCCACCCCCTCTTGTAGTACACCCTAATTCGCACCAGTCACTTTTCACTCCACCCTCTCTGTATTACATCCTGTTTCCTCCCTACTTGGCGAGTATATATAGGTTTGTGTTTTTAGTTTAGTTTTAGCTTAGCTTGGTTTAGATTGTGCTGCGTCCTGCATGAATAAAGAGATACTGTGTACAACGCAGCCATGAGTCCCAGGTCGTCTGTCTCCGCTCGTGAAGCCAGCCCAACATCCATGACACCTTATTTCAATTGGTATTTTCCCAGCACTTTTGACTCTTTCAGAATTTAAAAGGGTCTATGCTTTTGCATACACTTTCATTTGCATAAGGCACTTATAAGGTTTTTATAGCTAAGATTTGTCAGTAAACTGTCAGAGAATTCATTGTGTTCTAGATCCTTATTTCTTTATATATTATGATACTTTGAAAACTAAACTTTTCTTAAAAATCCTGATCTTACACAGATGAACTCTAATTTTTTTCTTGATAGTGTCTCTTTAAAATTTTGTATAAGTATTACTTTATTTAGGGCATTACCTCTTACGTCACCCCACTGAACTGGAAGAGTTACATAAATGTGCTGAAATGAATGTATATTCAATAATAATGAGGTCTCACTGCTTTCCAACCAAGGTAGACTACTTAACTTCCTTAAAACATCAGCTGTAAAAGGTCTGCCCAGTCAAGATTTGCATCACACAAATGTCTGATTTTATCATGTTTCTCTTTGTTCTGAAATGCCCTGGTTGTGATGATCTCTGCTTCACTCTTTTGCCAAGAGATCCCAAATTGCTGAAAATCTAAGTGTATTCTAGCTAGCAAGAAATCTCTTTTGTTTTTAACAATCGATGAAAAATGTCAAAAGCAAAAAAGATCACCTTGTAAGGATCTATAGCTTGTAAATGACTTGCCATCTGGCCAAGGGCACAGTCAATAATAGGGACTAAGTCCCTTCATTTAAGACTAGAGTTTACAGAAGCATTGCTCTCTAAGTAAGACTATCTAATTAAATAGAACTAGCCTCTTTTGGCATTCAGATAGAAGGGGTAGGAGTGCTTACTGGGTAATGTTAATCACTTTATAAATAATGTCACATAGAACTCAAACAGAGTTCTGGTTGACCTAACAGATAAATGAAATTGGGGGATCCATGGCTAATGCTTGAGGATAATATTAGGAAAAAGGGCAGAAAGAAGAAGAAGTATGATAAAGGCTCAACTCTGGCATTGTCCAAGGACAGAAGTAAAGTAGATAAAGAAGCAATAAATGCCTCTAATGTACTGATAAACAAAGGAAGTGAAGACACAATTAACTGAAGACTAATATGAAGTCTAATATGACATGCTCAGATTCATTCCTGGAAACATTTCTCACTGTCTCTGGAACCTGCAGCAACATATATGAGCATTGCTTTCCAACACACCTTCCAAACTGGTCAACCCCCCCCCCCAACACACACACACACCTTTTCTTTGAGATGACTGTGTATTATTATGATAGATTACTTCCTGTAGCAAAACACATCAGGAAACAGTAATGTCATTTGTACCAACCAACAGTTAATCTACTAAGTGATTTAAATAATTTAATATTAAGGTGAAAATAAACAAATGAAGGTTTAAACTTAGAATCCGTCAAAGCAAATGTAAAAAATTATATGACTCCAGATCTTCTTGATAGCAATGATTAATATTTTAATTTTTTTTCATTAAGTGTGAAACATAGACTACAGTTCCTGTGCCTTTATCTTATCAGAAAGGATACTATTCTATTCATTGACTAAAACTTATTTTTGGGGGTTGTTGTTGATCAACATAGGGAACCCATTTCTTTTTTAAATTTTATTTATTTATTTATTGGATAGAGATAGCCACAAATTAAGAGGGGAGGGGATGATAGATATGGAGAGAGACAGAGACTCCCACAGCCCTGCTTCAGCACTCACAAAGCTTTCCCCCTGCAGGTGGGGAACAAGGGCTGTAACCAGGTCCTTATGTATTCACTGTAACATGTTCAACCAGGAGCACTATCATCCGACCCAGGAACTCACTTCTCTGGGTCAACTTCTTCTGAAAACAAAAAGAGAGAGAGAGAGAGGGAGAAACTGCTAGGTAAAGTCATAGAAAGATACCACAGCACTGGAGCAACCTTCAGCCGCATAGGCTCTCATGTGGTATATGAACATTGCAGGTAGCAAAGCAGGCAACTTTCAAGGTGAGCCATTTTACCAGCTTCCAGGTATTTTTGTTTATGTGTTATAGATTTATTTTTTTTCTTTCTAATGAGAACGAGTTTGACATGACAGAAAATAATGAAATAATGAGAGAAATAATCCTGAACAACATTGTGGAACATGCAGCACTGAAGATAGAACTCTTAAGTCTAAGCACATAATTCTCTCCCTACCAGTGAGCTATTTCTCCAGTCAGAAATATAACTTTAAGGCATCTAACATTTTCTGACAGTCTGCAGTTAGTTTTGAATTGCTGAGTAAGACATCCTCACAAATTCAGTGACTTGAAACAGGACAGAAGTACTAGCCCACAGTTTCTGGAGGTCAGAAGTCTAATATGTCATGCTCAGATTCCTTCCTGGAAACATTCCTCACTATCCCCCATTCAAGGAAATAAATGAAAGGAAGGGTGTGTGTGTGTGTGTGTGTGTGTGTGTGTGTGTGTGTGTGTGTGTGAGAGAGAGAGAGAGAAGGTAGGTAGTGTATATGAGTGTGTGTGTATTAGAAAGATGGGGGATGTGTGTGTGTGTGTATTCATCACCAAAAAGTAAATCAATAAAGATTATTCTACCACTATACAGACTACAGAGATGGTAACATTGAAATTTCCATGTCAGTACTGCTTTGATTTCTTCAGCTAGTGTAAATAAACCAAATGTCATGAAGATGTCTCACTAGATGGAACTATTTCACAAAGGACACTTTGTCTTAGGAAACAGTGAAGCTTGTTATCATGATGTCTTTCTGAGAAAAGATACATACTACTATCAAATATGACAACTGATAGATAGCCTTCATTCATCTAATAATTTCGAAAGTCTGAATATCTTTCTCAGAACTTTGTGAAAACACAATACAGAACTGACTGAGAATAGTGAGGATAAGTTAGAGCCATGAAGGAATGTGAATAGTCTAAATTAAAAAAAAAAAAGTTTTAGGAGATATTTGGTGTACCTCTGTAGGTATATGATTGCCCTCTGAATGCAGAAAGTAGAACAAAACCAATAGGTGAACATTACAGAAAGAGTTAGTTTAGATAAATATTGCATCTAGAGTGGCTGCTGTAGCTTTCAATTACTTTGTGAGTCCTTTAACCTACCCAGTTCTCCATATGATAGAAATAACTCATCAGGCATAAAATACTGTATTGTCAGGATGCTAAGTAGGATATTTCTTCTTGGGATAAATGGTACTATGAATTGATGGGGGAAAAATTCCAATGCCAAATAATGTTATTCTAAGTGTGTTTTCCTCATAATGAAAAAATGAATTACACAAGTTAATGAATAAATAATTTGATATCAGGCAATATGGATGGAAAGGAAAATTACTAGCTCTGTAAATAAAGCCAGTAATAAAATTCAGTTTCTGTCTATGAATATGTTGCCACGGGATCTAGATTCATTATTTGGAATAAAAAAATATTCTCTTTGTTGTCTTTAAATACCTCGCAATAGAGAACTATTAGGCAGAGAAATAAAACAGTATATAATACCATGATAACCACAGGAGCAACTAGATAGCCGAAAGAAAGATGAACTAAATTACTAAACTACCCAATGCAATCATCTCAAGAATAAATCAACATAAATTTACAAAATAAGTATTTATTTATGTCAATAAGCTCATTATTCCAAAGTTTTATTCCAATTAAATGAACAACATAAAAAAAAAACCTTATACCACTTAGAAAGAGGTTGCTACTCTACTAGTTTGAAATTTAGTTTTTTTATAATAACTACTAGTTAGATGTCTGCTAGTTAAAATCTATTCAAGCAGAAGGTCAGAAAATAACTCACCAAGATTAACACACACTTTACCATGAGCAGAGACGCTGATGTGAGATCCCAGTTACCACGTAAGAAACACACAGAAACTCCAATCAGGGTGAAGCAGTGCTGTGTATCTCTCCTTTTCTGTCTACATATTCCTCTCCTACTCTCATAATCTATTTTTAGAAGAGAGCATACAGGGAGCAGTGGAATCATGTGTAACAGTGCTTACCCTGGTGGCAAAAAATGAATAAGTAAAAATGAAGCTATACAACCAAAGCTTGAAGAAGAAAAGAACTGTGAGTAACAAAATTCACCAAACTGTTCTGAAGCTAACATTTTCACCATTAATCACAGTTATTTATGTAGATGTATATGATTAATATAGTCAGTTGTACAATAAAATGATTCAATATTTACATATGTTATGACTCTTATGAAGGAGGTTAAGGACCTCTATAAGGAGGACTATAAGACACTGCTAAAAGAAATAGGGAAGGACATGCAGAAATGGAGAACATCCCTTGTTCCTATATTGGAAGAATAAACATTATTATAATGGTTACTCTACCAAAAGCAATCTACAATTTCAATGCAATCGCGATAAAAATCCCAGTGTCTCATATACCTAAGGCTTCAAAGTCTCAGGTTCAATCCCCCACACCACCATAAGCCAGAGCTGAATAGTGTTCTGGTTATAAAAAGAAAAAAAAAATTCCAGTGTCATTTTTTCAGCAAATTGAACATCTTGTCCATAAATTTGTGTGAAGCCACAAAAGACCATGAAAAGGAATCTTCTACGTTGCTGGTGGGAATGTAAGGCATATTCCATGCTTTTAAATTGAAATAATGGAATCTATTACTTCTTAACAAGTGTACTGCTCAGTTCTGGCTTGTGGTAATGCAGAGATTTGAAACTGGGACTCCAGAGCCTCAGGCATGAAAGTATTTTGCATAACCATTGTGGTATTCTTCCACTCCTGAATGGGTTGAACTATGCAAACAAAGGAAACTGGAACACCATGTCACCATTCACAAAAGTAAAGTACAAGATGGGAGGAGATAGATAGATAGCATAATGGTTATGCAAAGAAACTCACAAGCCCAAGGCTCCAAAGTCACAGGTGCAACACTCTCCCCTCCATCTGTCCACCTCCCCACACATAAGCCAAAACCAAGTAGTGATCTGGTAAAGAAAGAAAAAGTCAACTCCAAGTGGATCAAAGGCCTGGACATTAGCCCAGAAACCATAAAATACCTAGAAGAAAGCATTGCCAGAACACTTAATGATCTCTTCTTTGGAAATGTCTTCAAAGACTTCAGTCTAACAACAAGGAAAACAAAACCCCAAATAAACCATTTGAACTACCTCAAGCTAATTATCACAGCACAAAGAAGAATCACCAGGACAGAAATATATGAAGGAAAAATCTTTATATGATATGCATCAGATAAAGGACTAATGACCAAGATATATAAAGAACTCACAGGGTTCATAAAATAGTATGGTGGTGATGCTTGGAAAACATTCATTCCTGAGGATTCAGAGGTGCCAGATTCAATCCCCAGCATTGCCATGAGCCAAAGTTGGAAAAAACAAAAACAAATCAAAACAAAAAAAAAACCCTCAAGAACTCACTAAATTCGGCAACCAAAAACAAACAACATTTCATTGTGCACAAAGTCAGCTTAGAATGGATCAAAGATATGGATGTTAAACTGCAAACTGTAACATCAATAGAGGAAAAACCATTGGCAGAACACTCCATCATGTCTATTTCAGAAATGTCTTCTGATACTCAAGTCCAATAGTGTTGGTCATTATGCCAGGTCCCCTACATTGCTTAACTCTGTGGTCTATTTACATAATAATATTTTTGCCTGAGACCCGCCCTTCCTGCAGGGCACTGGTTTAATCCCCACTGGTTAGAAGGAAGCTTGCTACCTTAGGGCTCTTTTTTGCTCCACCCCCTCTCCTGGCCATTTCCTTTTCCCACTTTCCACTTCCGGTTAAAGATATATATAAAATGTGTTGTATCTGATCAATAAAAAAGAGAGTTGCATTGTGTTCCATTCAGCCAAGAGTTCCTGGTTGCTCTCCTGCGTCACTTAGTAAGAAGCAGCCCAGGTTGGCTCTGGTCGAGTTCTTTCCTGTGGGGCTGTGACACGGAAGAGAGAGAGGAGATCCAGAATGGAGAGGGAACACAAATTTTTATTTGCGCGGGTACCTCAGAGTTGGGTGAGAGTGCAGCAGTTCGGGCCATGTGGCCACTTGGAGTTAGCAAAAATGGCCGCCTGTGCTATGCCAACAACACTTCCATGAGTGAAAAGCAAGCAAGAGAGAGGAGGGGTGGAAGAAAAAGGGCTATTATGAGAGAAATTCTGGAAGTGACAAGTCTGGACAGGATTGGCCAGGAAACAAGGCACTCTGGGAATAAGGTGCATTTATTTATTGAATAGAGACAGCATAAATCAAGAGAGAAGGGGGAGATAGAGAGAGACAAATAGACACCTACAGCATTGCTTCACTACTCAAAGCTTCTCCACTGCAGGTGAAGATGGACAAGGACTTGAATCTGGGGGCTTGAACACACACAAACACAAATTTTGCTAAAGGGATATATGAAAGCTTACACCTATGTTTACTATAGAACTATTTTTAATTTTTTATTTTATTTATTTATTTTTACAGTTAACAACATTTATTTATTTTTATTATTTTTTTAATTAAGAAAGGATTAATGAACAAAAACATAAGGTAGGAGGGGTACAACTCCACACAATTCCCACCAACCAACTCCATAACCCACCCCCAACCATGATAGCTTTCCGATTCTCTAGCCCTCTGGGAGCATGGACCCGGGGTCGTTGAGGGTTGCAGAAGGTAGAAGGTCTGTCTTCTGTAATTGCTTCCCCGCTGAACATGGGCATTGACTGGTTGGTCCATCCTCCTAGTCTGCCTCTCTCTTTCCCTAGTAAGGTGTGTCTCTGGGGAAGCTGAGCTCCAGGACACATTGGTGGGGTCTTCAATCCAGGGAAGCCTGGCCAGCATCCTGGTGGCATCTGGAACCTGGTGATTGAAAAGAGAGTTAACATACGAAGCCAAACAAATTTTTGAGCAATCATGGATCCCAAGCTTGAAATAGTGGAGAGGAAGTGTTAGGGAGGTACTCACTGCAAACTTTAGTGTACTTCTGCTTTCAGGTATATATTTTGCAGTAGTTTATGGGTACATGTGAACATAAGCTCTCTCTCACAGAAACTGATGTATATCTAGGTTATGGGACTTTGTTAGAAAGTGAACTACCTGAGATGAAATTAGAGTGTACTATAAAAGGAAAGGTCTCACCCGAGTAATGAAGCTGAAGGGTTGTCATTCCACACGTGAAGTCTCTGGACACAGTCTGAGGTGAAGCATGTTGAGGTGGCAATCGTTGCCTTGGTTAGGTTGTGATCTGTGGATGCAATATTTTGTCAAAGGCTTTCTCTGCATCTATTGAGATAATCATGTGGTTTTTGGCTTTGCTTTTATTGATGTGGTGAATGACATTGATTGACTTATGGATGTTGAACCAGCCTTGCATTCCTGGGATGAATCCCACTTGGTCATGATGAACAATCTTTTTGATGTGTTGCTGTATCTGCTTGGCCAAGATCTTGTTTAATATTTTGGCATCTATGTTCATCAGAGATATTGGTCTGTAGTTTTCCTTTTTTGTTCTGTCCCTATCAGCTTTTGGTATCAGGGTGATGTTGGCTTCATAATAGGTGGAAGGAAGTATTCCTGTTTCTTCAGTCTTATGGAATAGCTTAATAAGTACGGGTATTAACTGTTTCCTGAAAGTTTTGTAGAATTCGTTTGTGAAGCCATCTGGTCCAGGACTTTTGTTGTTGGGGAGATTCTTAATAACGGCTTCAATTTCTTTGTCTGTGATTGGTGCATTTAGATTTTGTAGTTCTTCTTGGTTCAGTTTTGGAAGTGCATAGATTTCTAGGAATTGTTCCATTTCTTCCAGATTCTCTAGCTTGGTGGCATATAGTTCTTTTTAGAAGTTTCGCAGGATTCTCTGGATTTTTGTGGTGTCAGTTGTGATATCTCCTGCATCGTTTACAATTCTACTAATTTGAGTCTTCTCTCTTTTTTTTTTGTTTGGTGAGTCTGGCTAGGGGTTTTTCAATTTTGTTTAATCTTTCAAAGAACCAACATTTGGCTTCATTGATCTTTTGTATGGTTCTTTTATTTTCGAAGTTGTTTATTTCTGCTCGAACTTTAGTGATTTCTGTCCTTCTGCTTGCTTTAGGGTTCCTTTGTTCCTCTTCCTCTAAGTCCTTGAGGTGTGCAGTAAGGTTGTTCATTTGAGCTTCTTCTTGCTGTTTAATATGTGATTGTATGGCTATAAGTTTCCCTCTCAGTACTGCTTTAGCTGTGTCCCAAATATTTTCATAGGTTGTGTCTTCATTTTCATTAGTTTCCAGGAATATTTGAATTTCCTGTTTGAGTGAGTCTCTGACCCAGTGGTTCTTAAGGAGCATGATGTTTAGTTTCCTTATTCTGTGTCTTTTAATAATTTTCCATTTGTTGTTAAATGTTAGTTTTACTCCTCTGTGGTCTGAGAAGATACTTGGGATGATTTCAGTGCTCTTGAATTTATTGATGCTGTCTTTGTGGCCTAACATGTGGTCTATCCTTGAGTATGTGTTATGTGGATTTGAAAAGAAGGTGTATTCCAGCTTTTTGGGGTGGAGGAGTCTGAAAATGTCCAAGAGGTCTAGTCTGTTGATCTCTTCATTCAATTCTCTTGTATCTTTATTGGTTCTCTGTTTTGTTGATCTGTCTAACTGTGAAAGTGGGGTATTGAATACTCCCACTATTATTGTATTACTATTGATGTATTTTTGAAATTCTTTCAGTAGATGCTTAATGTATTTAGATGGTCCCTCATTGGGTGCATAGATGTTAATAATTGTTAAGGCTTCTTGGCTGATTGATCCTCTAATAATTATGTAATGTCCTTGCCTATCTTTTATTACTTTATTTAATTTAAAATCTATCATGTCTGAGATGAGAATGGCTGTTCCTTCCCTTTTTTGTTGTCCGTTAGCCTGTATGATAGTTTTCCATCCTTTCACTTTAAGTCTGTGTTTATCTTGTTGTGACAGATGGGATTCTTGCAAGCAGCATATGGTTGGGTTATGTTTTCTGATCCATCTCCCCACCCTGTGCCTTTTGATGGGTGAGCTTAAGCCATTGACATTTATTGATATTATGGATTTAATGTATTGTAATGCCATTGTTCTAAAAAAAAATTGTTTGCTCTGATATATTGCAAGTATTACAGTGATGTTCTTGTTTATAAGGGGTCTTTTAGTACCTCTTTCAGGGCCAGCTTGGTGATGGTTGCCTCCTTTATCTGTTGTTTATCTAAGAAGGTTTTGATCCATCCATCTAGTTTGAATGAAAGTCTAGCAGGATATATTATCCTTGGTTGAAACCCTTTTTCATTCAGGGCTCGAAAGATATCTTGCCACTCCCTTCTGGCTTTTAGAGTTTGAGTGGAGACGTCTGCAGATAATCTTATGGGTTTTCCCTTGTATGTGACTTTTTGTTTCTCTCTTGCAGCCTTTAGGATCCTTTCTGTATCCTTACTTCTTCTCATTGTGACTATGATGTGTCTTGGTGTCTTCAGGTCTGGGTTGATCCTGTTTGGTACTCTCTGGGCCTCTTGAACCTTGATATCCTTTCTGTTATTCAGGTCCTGGGAAGTTTTCTTCTATTATTTCCTCTAGAATGTTTGCTTCCCCTTCTTCTCTTTCTTCCTCTGGCAGGCCAATTATACGAATGTTACTTCTTTTGAGATCATCCCATATGTCTCTGTTGTTGTTTTCAGTGTCTCTCAATCTCTTTTTAAGCTCTTTCACCTCTTTCTTTGTTTTCTCTAACTCATCCTCTGTCTGACTAATTCTGTTTTCTGCTTCTGTTAGTTTGCTTTCCCTTACCTCACTTCTTTCTTCATTACAGCTATTTCAGCTTTCAGTTCTCTAATTGCCTCAAGATAATCAATATTTTCCTTGGGGGTCTCAACTGTTTTTTCCCTAATACTGCCATTCCTTTTCTCCAATGTTGTTTTCATTTCTGTGATTAATAAGTTTATTATTGCTTGCATACTTTTCTTATCTATGGTTACATCTGGCTGATTTGTAGTTTCTTCTGGGCTCTTGTCTTCATTCATTGGAGTAGCAGTTTTATTTGTTTTTGATCTACCCATTTTTTTATTTATGTGTTTCTTTTTTTTATGCTCTGTTGTTCCTCAGTTGTTGTGTCTTGAGTACAAGTAACACTGTACTAAATACCTTTATGACAATTGCACTCACCAACCTCAGGAATTACAGTAGCAACTGAAGCAAGTATTGAAGTAATTTAATCACCACCAGTTAGCCAAACAATTTCTCCAATCCGTGAAAAAATAGTAACCAAATCCCAGTGAAGAAAGAGAAAAGAAAGGATAGCAAGAATAGACAGTTATGCAAATCTACTATCCACTGTATATTCTAGGGGTAACAAGAGGGGAAAGGGAAGTAGAGCAGAGATACACACATAGAGTGTCCACTCTGAGTCAGATTTCTTCCCCAAAGCAATTCACAAATTAAGAAAGTCAAAGAAGAAGGAAGAAGTGTATGACAAGATTAAAAAAAAAGAGAGAGAGAGAGAGAGAGAGAGAGAGAGAGAGACAAGAGAGAGAAAAGGGAGAAGATAAGAAAAAGAGTTGTAATTAAAGAGCAGTGCAAGGAACTTCCCAAATGTGTATCAGTGAATTAAAAAAAGCACCCTGTTTGGTGGTATGGGGTATCCTGCTAGGAGCTGGTCCCCAGGGACTGCTCATGGGGGGGGAGGTATGCTTGAAAATTAAAAGGAAGAAAAAAGAATTTTTCCCCTACTCTAATTCTTAACCCAAATTAAGTTATAGTCACCTCCTTGTCACCGCTATGACCCCTTATTGGCTGACCTGCTAAAGGCAGAAAATCCTCCTGTTTTCAGGAGATGTGTTCAGAGTTCAGCGGCTAGCAGCTTCTCAGTCCGCCATCTTCCGGGAAACCCCCCCCTCCAGACTTTTTTAAAGGATTTCTCGAAAATGAAAACTAGCTCCAAGTCCTTTGATCCAATGAGAGCTATACTCAAGACGTCTTCGGATCCGCCCTCAGGGTCGCGGTGGTCCCTGGAGACTCCCCAGAGAAAGCCCCCGAGCTATAGTGCTCCCTCCGGGTCCTCTGCTGGCCGCCCAGCAATGCTCTGCAACCGGCGGAGGTGCCGCCTTCCCGGGCGGAGGACAATGCCCAGCGCACCCACCTCGCCCGCCGCCGCCTGGGAAGTCTGGAGCAGCCCGCCCGCTAGTCCGTGCCACCTTTACTCTAATTTTTAACCCAAATTAAATTATAGTCACCTCTTTGGTGTCACCACTAGGACCCCTTATTGACTGGCCTGCTAAAGGCAGAAAATCCTACCGTTTCCAGAAGATGTGATCAGAGCACACACTGCTAGCAGCTTCTCAGTCCACCATCTTCCTCTAACCTAGAACTATTTTTAATGGTCCCCAACTTTGGGATCAGTCTCAATATTAAGGTACAGACCTGAATGGTTATCAAAGTCATAGTATATATAAATACACACCCAAGGGAATAGTAATTGGCTGTAATAAAGTATTATTATTTTTCTGCATCTTATATGGAACTAAAAGAAATCATGTTAATTCAAATAAGACAGAAAGAGAATAAATATGGGATCATTTTACTACATAGGTGGAGCATGAGAAGTAATGTATACAGGATGGAATTTTAATTAGCTGTGGTCTATCAAAGTGGATCCAAGGACTCAGAAGCAGAGAAGTTGGGAAGAGCTTGACTAGAGGAGGTATGAAACCACTGTCCTATGATAAAAAAGATATTTAATTGGAGGAAGAGTTGATGTCTTAACATCTGTCATGAGGAGATATGAAATTTCACTGTGACACAGTCATATGAATTTACATTTCTCACAATCAAGTGATGTAAAAACACAGTTACCTTTATTTTGTCTTTTACCTTTTTCTTAAATTGATGCATCACTGGTTTACAGTACTGTAGGAATGAAATTCACATCTCAATATATATGCCATGCTATCCCTACTATCAAAATTCTGGCATCATACATAACTATCCAATCAATTTCTTTTTTAATTATTGTTACTTGTTATTAATAGTTTGTTACAAGAATTTAACATTGTATAGTTCCACCAATGTTCTGTGTCCCCACCCTCCTACCTCCCAAAGAGAACTAATATAGTTCTCACAGGTCTTACAGTTTGCTTGCTTCTGATCAGTTTTAATTTTTTTTTGGCAAATTCATGTAAATCAAAACTCTAGATCTGATAACAATTTTATTATAAGCATCTGCTGACACTATGGTCTATTTACATGATCATTGCTTTGCCTGAAAGATCCCCACCACGTTATCCCCTCAGGGTATTGCTAATTTAGTTAAAACCATCACAACAGTTGCTAAGGATGCTTCCACCTTCCCAGCATGCCATTTGCCTCTCTCCACACCTTTCCTAGCCATTTCTGTTTTTGAATTTCCCTTTCAGGTTTTTATCCTATAAATCCAGCTGCTGTTCCAGTTTCACTCTCTTTCTCTTCCGCATCCTGACCTGGAGAAGGGCAGGCATGCATAGTGGGAAGTGGCCAATTTTGCTAGCTCCACATGGCCTAAACCCACAGTGCTCACACCCAACTCTGGATTTGAGGTGTCCACAACAATAAAGAACTGTATTATCACGCCACTATGAGTTCCTCCTCTCTCCGGCAAAGTTAGCCCAACACTCCATGATTTTGTAGCCAACAATTTTATGAAGTGTCTTTGGATAAATTATTTGATGCCTACAGAAAGACCTAAATTCTGAGTTGTTTTATACTGAGATTCTGACCCAAAGTTACTTATTGCATGTGTTTTTAGAAACTTTTCACTCTCTGTTTTTCTTTATAATACAGTGTCTGGGAATAAACCTTATACATGATTTCCTATGCCACAGAATGTTGTCATTCTCTGAAGCCTTACACATTCCCCATGAGCACTCCAATATGCATATTCTGAATTAGTATTCATAAGGATTTTTCTCAGGAGATTAGTTGCTTCTAAAGGAAGTCTCCCAGAGGATTTTCTAACTAGAAAGTATAAACCATGGATATGTAGGAACTAAGTCCTGTCAAAAACATTGCCATGATGTTGAGTAGCCAACTTAATGTCTCTGAATCCTAATAGAATGCATGCTTGGATAGCTGTCTGTGGGTTTGAAGATCATGGCTTAAGTGCTCAGTAAGTGTACCAGATGAAGGAATCACTCAGAAGACAGGAGCATTTATTCTTTCCAGTACTGCCACCATTTAAAGATAGAGTATTTCTGCCCTGCATTTAATTATTTGAAAAGTCCTAAATCTAGGTGTCATGCTGAAACAGAAATATGTAAAATAGTTTATGTGCTTGCTACTAATTCAGACTTCCATGTGCATTGGGAACATATGAGAGTAATTAAACTCATGTATCAAGATCCCAATACAGTAGGGAGTTGAAATGATGACAGAATAAGAAAGGAAACTTTCACAGTGGAGAGTTTACAGCTTTGTTGGGAGCTAACTTATTACTGAATTGGAAAAAAAAAAAGTATTTTTTTAGAAGAGTTGTGAGAAAGGTTGACTTTGGTAACATAATGATTTTAGTTGTAGGTGTACTGTTCCACCTTTCATTTCCATTTTTCCTTAAATAAAGTGTCAACACTGCCATTTCATATAGTTTGGGTTACTTGGTATGTTGTGGACTTGACAGCTTCACTATTTTTGAGGTAAAATTAGGATGTTATCTTATTAGTGTTTTAAGCTTTCTTTTTATTTAATTGAGGGAATGCCATTTTATAAGCTGTATTGTCACAGAGGTATATTTTTCAGCTACTTCTTACATGATCTTTGTTAAGATAGCACAATACTAACTTTCTCTTCTTTTTTTATAAGAACACTGTTTAGCTCTGGCTTGTGGTGGTGTGGTGGTGTGGTGGTGTGGGGAACTGAAGTTGGGTCTTCAGAGCCTCAAGCATAACTATTGTGCCATATACCTCCAATATTAACTTTCAAAACTTACACATTTAAGAAATTTATGATTGTTACTTTTATTTGCTAAGCACTTCTGGTTACTATAATCATGTTCCTTTTCTTTGAAGGGAGGCTGGATCAACATACTCTGCCACTTGAGAAAGATGTGTCCTGAAATGAGTGCAGGTTGCAATGTTCCCAGCTGTGACCGCAGACTGTGAGCTCAGACTGACAGCAATGCAGAGGTTACACAGGCTCACGTGCTAAATGCAAATAGACAGAGGGATGGGGTTTACAGTTAATAGTATTTGTATACTTCTCCTATATTTGGGAGCTACTATCTCCCCTGATCCAGCTTTCTGGTCCTATTCAAATCTCAGACACAAACCTCCCAGACAATACTTTTAGCCCACCAGCACATTAGCTCCCTCCAGGAAAAAATGAGTAAAGTCACAGGCCCAACAGAATATAGTTAAAATAGATTTCCTAGCTTCTTCCAACATGAAAAACCCAAATCTCATATGCTATACTCTTACCTTCAGATTCTTGATCATTAAACTTTTCTTTTCTACTTTATATCTTAAGACTTTTCAGCCACCAACACAGATGCTACTATGAGGCCAACCTGAATTCCCTGGACAGATGACCAGATCACAGGTCACAGTCAATGCCTATGTCCAGTGGAGAAGCAATTATAAGAGCCAGTCCTCCTACCTCCGGCACCTCATAAATCTCTTTGGTCCATGCTCCCAGAGGGATAGGAATGGGGGCGGGGGACGCTTCCAATTGAGAGACCAAACTCTGGTGGTGGGAACTATATGACTGACACCACCTTTTCTACAGAATAACTTGGGGAAGGCTTAATTTTTATTATAGTAACCCTATAATTTAGATTGAGATTTGGAAGTATGATTCCTCTGTTTTTTAGTCTTTTATCTCAAAATTTTATGATTCTAGATAAACTTTTGTAGCTTTTGTTCCAGTTTCTTAAAGAAATTTGGTGCAACTTGATAGGGTAACATTCATCTGTATATGGCCCTGGTTAGGTTAGTCATTTTGGCTATGTTAAATCTTCCAGTACATAATAATACGATATCTTTCCATGTCTTTGTTATCTCTTTCTGTTTACTTGAAGAACGATCCATAAATTTTAGCATACAAGTTTTTCACTTCCTTTATGAGATTCATTCCTAGATATGTGATTGTTTTCCTCTCTATAGTTAATGATAATTTATTTTTGCCCCCAGGGTTATCACCAGGGCTCAGTGACAGCACTATAAATTCACTGTTTCTGGTGGCCATTTTTTCCCATTTTATTGGATAGGGTGAGAGAAATTGAGAGGGTAGGGAAATAGAAAGGGAGAGAGACACCTGAAGACTTGATTCATCATTCATGAAGCATCCACCCTGAGTGGGGAGCCAGGGGTTTGAACCCAGATTCTTGTGCTGGTTCTTGTGCTTACTATTAGCACTATGTGTACTTAGCCGGGTACATCACAGCCCAGCCCCCGTGAGATTTATTTTTCAATTTACTTTTTTTTTCTGACTTAGTACTCAGAAAGAGAAATCAAGTTCAATTGAAGGAAAACAGAAATAAACCAATGAAATTATATCAAACTGAAAAGCTTCTTCATGGCAGTAGGAATCATCAACAAAATCATAAATATTCTTTAGAAAATGGGAGATCTTTACATGTCATGCATCAGACAAAGAGCTCATAACTGAAGTATATAAAGAACTCATTAAAAGCATCAATAATAAAAGAAAAAAAATTGCCAAAAATGGGTGAGGATATGGGCAAAATCTTTACAAAAAAAAGTTCTAAGGGACAACAGATATATGTAAAAAAGTGCTTATAGTCACTGATTATCAGAGAAATGCAAATAAAGAAATAAATGAAAAGGCATTAGAAAAGGCAGTAACAACAAATGTTGGAGCTGCCATGGGGACAAAGGAAGTCATCTACAATGCTAGTGAAAATGTACAATGGCCCAACACCTGTGGAGTGCAGTTTGAGGAATTCTCAGAAGGCTAGAAATGGACCTACCCTAAACCCAACAAATCTTTTCTTAGAGATATACTCAGAGAAAGAAAATACTTCCATTCAAAGAGATCTCTATGCACTTGTATCCATAGCAGCACAATTTGTGATAAATCATCTTTGTAAGTATCTCAGGTTCCCAAGGACAGATGGGTAACTAAGAGAGTTGTGGTATCTATACCCAGTGGAATAGTACTCAGCTCTTAAAAAATGATGAAATCATCTCCTTTGCTTTATCTTTGATAGAGCTTCAAGGAAACACACCATGTAAAATAAGCCATAAGAAAAAAAAAGATGAATACTGGATGTTCTCATTCATTGGTAGAACTTAAAAGAAAAGACAAGAAAGAAAAAAAAAAGAAAGAAAAGAAAAACCCAAAGTGAAACTTGGAGTGGTAAGAAGGAAAGGCAGAGAGAATTTAGGAGGAGAAGGACTTTGGAGTCCTGGTCCATGATGGTGGGGGAGTACCTAGCTTGAGGCTGAGTCTATTTTTCCTATTACAGGGAGATGTACCCATATGTCAGTAATTGTACTGTAAACCATTAGCTCCTAAATAAAATGTTTTTTAAAAGAACTGATGAGTGTACCTAATCCTTCCTACAACTGCAAAGGAAGGACAGTACCCAGAATGTCTTATGATTTCTTTCTTTCTTTCTTTCTCCCTTTCTTTCCTTTTTTAGAAGCATAATGTTTCATGCTTTAGTGTATTACTCTAACTCACTTATGAAGCAACCCCAACAATACTGAATTCAGCTAAGGTTCTACCAAGTAAAGACCCCAAATAGCTATGTTATTTACTGAAGGGAATGAAGGTATCTATAATCAGCTATGGTAACAGCTGTGGTCTATTTATATCACCAGCCAGTCCTATTAAGTTTATAACCTTTGAACCAATATTGATCACAAATTGAAAAAAATGACTTAAAACTATGAAAATATCAACTATGATGACATAGTAAGTCACAGAATGGAATATAATTTTCATGAATATGTTTTCATTTTGTGATAAAGATGCTTCTGTGTTGCTGTTGGACAAAAATTGCAAGTGGACCCTGCCGGGATAGCCTGAGGGTGCTTCTTCCCGAGCTAGTGCTCTCTGGGTTGGAGAGAACTCAACTGGAGCCAATCTAGGCTGCTGCGTGGGAGAGGGATCAGGAACTCATGCTACACTAATTTCGCAGGAGATACACTCTGGAACCCTCAGAGCCAGAAAGCAATTTCCAAGTGTCTCTAATCAGAAGAGCAGCTGTTTTTATACTCTCCAAGTAGGGTGGAAACAGGATGTGACATAGAGAAGGTGGAGTGAAAAGTGACTGGTGGAAGATCAGGGTGTGACAAGGAGAGGGGGCGGAGCAGGTGAGAATTCTACCACTAAACCACTAATGCCTTGGAGGGAAGGTGGTGCTTTATGTAAATGTAAAAGTGATTTATGTAAATAGACCGCAGCTTTTAATGGGATCAAATTAATCTCATACAGACATACTGGTGTTTAAGGCGGGGGGAGCTGGCATACTATCCAAGAGGACCCCAAAGTCCAGGTTGATTACATCACATCACTGTAAGCCAGAGCTGAGCAGTGGAACAAGTGCTCTACACATCCGGTTATGAGAAGACTCAGCGGAAAGACTGCTGTCAACCAGGAGGCAAGGTGTCATCAGACATAGGATACATCAGTGTCATGACATTGAACTTCCTATCCTTAGAGCTAAGAAAACAAATTTCTGCTGCTTACAAGTCTCCAAGTCTACAGTATCTAACATATTATATGTGTATCCTATGATTGAATCTGCTTTTATGGACAGCAATATTACAAGAGGATTTTGTTTGGCTCCAGATTTTTAAAAGTATCTTTTATATTGATTTATTTATTTTCCCTTTTGTTGCCCTTGTTGTTTTTTTATTGTTGTTGTAGTTATTATTGCTGTTGTTGATGGGTAGGACAGAGAGAAATGGAGAGACGAGGGGAAGCCAGAGAGGCGGAGAGAAAGACAGACACCTGCAGACCCGTTTCACCTCCTGTGAAGTGACTCCCTTGTAGGTGGGGAGCCAGGGGCTAGAATCGGGATCCTTTATGCAGGTCCTTGTGCTTTGTGCCATGTGTGCTTAACCCACTGTGCTACTGCCTGACTCCCTGCTCCAGAATTTTTAATGAGCTGCTACATAAAAATAATCTATCAGAATGCCTAGAACAATGCAAATAGTTCTGGAGTGGGAAGAACAATTTAATCACCATTACAATCATTATTATAATTAGTATAAACTTGCCTTACATGTTCTGCTAGTTGCTTTCAGAAAATGAAAATATCTGGGTTTGATCATTGCTCATCTGAATTTATGAGTATATGAAAGTGGTAAATATACCAAGATAAGATTTTATAAAATCCCTACCTGCAGGGGGAAAGCTTCATGAGTGGTGAAGCAGGGCTGCAGGTCTCTCTCTCTCTCTCTCTCTCTCTCTCTATCATTCCCTCCCTCTGTCTTTATCCAACAATAAATGAATACATAATTTAAAAGATAAAATAAAATATTTTTTAAAAATACCTTGCATAGAGTTGGATCATTTCATGAATTCTTTTGATAATCTTAGTAATGTGTTTGTTAAACAGAATTTATAGTTGAATGATTAAATTCCCATATGGGTGAATGTTTGATATTCACTAATACCTTTAAAGAAAAGAAATGAAAAAAAAAAAAAGCATAAAACATTCTCAAAGAGAGGCAGACCTTACCCCCTTTACAGCACTGGAATGAATGTTATTAACTTACATCCTGGACCCAGGATAAAATTTATGAGTCATAATTTAGTTTTTCCTTCAAAATAGAGGGCTTCTCTGTACAAAATAGAGGGCTTCTCTGTACAAAAGGGGGAACTCAATGACTTTAGCACTATGGTCAGAAACAAAGATTGCCTTGGACAAACAGACTTACATATCACTCTGCATATGCTCTTGCATCTTTCATACAAATCCCCTTCATTGCAAGCTTCCCTACTCTTTTGTTTTAATTTTTAAATTTATCTTTATTTATTGAATAGGGACAGCCAGAAGTTGAGAGGGAGGGAGGGTATAGAAAGGAAGAGAGACAGAGAGACTCCTGCAGCCCTGCTTCACCTTGCTCCCCTGCAGGTGGGGACCAGGGACTTGAACCCAGGACCTTGAACACTGTAACATGGACTACCACTCAGGAAGCTTCCTTCCGTATTATTTATCCATGCTTTACACCTCATAGTGAGAGGTGGAATGATGGATGAAAATATCCAAATTAAGATCATTTGTTCCAAAGGAACACATTTTCAAATCTCACAAGCCAGATGAAGGATTGGAAATCAACCAGATCACCCCGATTCATGTTTAGTTCCAAGGCCTGAAAAAGTGTGTGTTGTTTACAGTCAAGCACTAATGTATAATTTGCTTACTCTATGTAGTTTTGAGTTGAGCCACTGCTTTTAAGCACCTGGACACTGTGCAAATAAATAGGAGAGGAAAAGACTTACTGCATTTATAATTCTGCCAAAGAATCAATTGTGCTGAAGTGTCTCTCTTACTGGCATAGACATGTGTATTGGTGGCCGAGCAAGTGGTGTGCACACACAATATTTTAGTTTCTTCTTCTAGCGTTTGCCCTTCTTCCGTAGCCAGTCAACAGGTCAGGTTGAAAGCTGTCAGGAGCTGCTTGTTGCTGGCTTTGAAAGTGACTGGGATCCATGTGGATTCAGTCGGCTAGGAAGGATTGTCAGTTTCCCCAATGAATGGGTACTCACGGGATGCACCACGAGAAGGTCGATCCAATGCATCCCAATATTTTAGCACAAATGCTTTATAAAGTACCGATTTGTATTTTATAAAATGGAGTATCTTAATAAATGTATTAGTAGCTGAATTTCTATCACTCTCAAACTTCCAGGACTATTTGTTTCTTGGATAATTTCTGTGTTCTTAAACACACATGCATACACACACGTGTTTAGCTGCCTGCCTTTGGAAATTGACCAATTGTTGACTTCATGTCTCTTGTTAGTCTTTCATTAAACATTGTGATATTCACTTTTATCCTAACTAAAGATATGTGCTTTCCTAGAGCAAATGGACTAAACAAATGAAAGGAAAAAAAACAAGTCAAATGTCACTTGAATAACAATTATGTAGTCTGAATTTGTCATCTCTATTTGAAGCTAATTTCTTAAGAGAAATATTGTGCTAACATTAAAAACATTTTCTAAAGATTTTTTTGGGAGGCCTTCAACTCTGAAAGACAACATTGTATTTTCCCCTGTATTAACACTCTCTTGAAGGTAGAAGTTAATGTTTGAATACAAATATTACTAATATTTATAAAAATCCTCCGCTTTACCAGAGCCCTTCCCCACTAGAGAAAGAGAGAGGCAGACTGGGAATATGGATCGACCAGTCAACACCCATGTTCAGCAGGAAGCAATTACAGAAGCCACACCTTCAGCCTTCTGCACCCCACAATGACCTTGGGTCCATACTTCCAGAGGGTTAAATAACGGGAGAGCTATCAGGGGAGAGGATGGGATATGGAGATTGGGTGGTGGGAATTGTGTGGAATTTTACCCCTCCTAACTTATGGTTTTGTTAATTTATCCCTTCTTAAATAAAAAATCAATTAAAAAATCTGTTGGTGGGAGTGCAAACCAGTGCACCCCTTTTGGAAGACTGTATGGACAGTCTTAAACAAATAAAAATGGAATTACCTTGTGATTTATCAAAAAAAAAAAAAGGAATAGGAAAGCTATCAGGGGAGGGGATGGGATATAGAGTTCTGGTGGTGGGAACTGTACAAAGCTGTACCCTTCTTATCCTATGGTTTTGACAATGTTTCCTTTTTATAAATAAACAAAGAAAAATAATTATTGCTTAACCCTGACACACTCTCCAAGTGAGTCCTTGCTCTAATTCTTTGCTCATGACAGAGACACATCAGAATCTCAAAGTTCCTTCATCTTGTCCCTTCTCTTTCTTCCCCAGAGTCCTTTGCTTTGTTGCAATACCCCACACCCAGTGTAGATGTTACCTTATGTTTTCCCATATAGCTCTTTGTCCTTAAGTTACACCATAGTCAGAAACAAAGTTTGTCTTGGACAAATAGTCTCACTTATCACCCTGCCTATTATGTCTCATCCTCTTTCATTTTTCTAACCTATCTCTAGAATATGATGTTTCATCTTCAAACAGAAACATCTTCATTTCTCCAAATCTATTAGGACAGTGTTTTTACCTTGTAACCAGACTGTGCTACTATGAACATTAGTATACACAGATCTTTTCAGACAAGTGTTTTTGTTTTCCCTGGATAAATCCCTAAGAAAGGATTGTTGGGTCATAAGGTAAACCCATTTCTACAGTTGATGAATTCTCAAGACTATTTTCCATAGGAGTTGGACTAACTTACGTTAGTAAGTATGCGCAAAATGTACCAGACATGTGAAGGAAAAGAGGGTCTATGGAATATGGAAAGTGGGTGTCATTTTTTTTAATTTTTAGGTACTTGAAAGGTTATCCCCACAGGACATTGTGCAGTGGTCTGAAGTGTCTTTACATACAGAAACTTAAATGTTTAAAAAATTTCTTGGGAAGTTATTGTGGTCAATATTCATTGCAGGATTAAATAATTGAGAATTACTTAGAAGTAATATCTATCTTATTTAAATGATAAAAGTAAGGAAAATACAGTAATTTACCTCAATGTTATCAAATAACTAAACACAGGAAAACACTCTGTCACTGTGTACTTTTCTTTTTGTTATTTTTATCTTGTGTTTGCGATAAGATACTGCAGGGAACTCAGTGCCTCTAGTGGAATAAGATGAAGTGTTGACTGAGGGTGAAATCTGTTGACACCTGTCTTGAGAAATTGTGAAAAATTACCTTTGTGACAAAATCAATCCTATAAAGTAGCATTTCTTCAATAAAGTGCAGCTGAAAAACTTAGAAAAGACACTTTAGGGAAATAGGTATATCCACATGTGCTTATAGCTCATAATACTTAGCATCTACTCAATTCATTGTTATTGATTTTGCTATACTGTAATATCAGTGGAATGATCCGATTCAGAAAGTGCTTTTCTATGCTGCACATATTTTAATTTTCCTTTTAAAATGTATTTCTTTTCTTTTCTTTTTTTAAATTTTTATTTATTTTCCCTTTTGTTGCCCTTGTTGTTTTATTGTTGCAGTTATTATTGTTGTTATTGATGTTATTGTAGTTGGATAGGACAGAGAGAAATGGAGAGAGGAAGGGAAGACAGAGAGGGGAAGATAAATACAGACACCTGCAGACCTGCTTCACCTCTTGTGAAGCAACCTCCCTGAAGGTGGGGAGCCGGGGGCTTGAACCAGGATACTTAGGCCAGTCCTTGGGCTTTGCACCACATGTGCTTAACCAGCTGCACTACTGCCTGACTCCCCATTTATTTATTTTCTTTTAATGAGATAGAGAGATGCAGAGAGAAAGTCCAGAGCACTTTTCAGCTTTACCTTATGGTGGTGCTGAGGATTGAGCCTGGGACCACCGAGCCTCAGGCATCCAAGTATTTTGTAGAACCATTATGCTGTCTCCTTAGCCAGCCCATTTTACTTTTCATTATAAAAATACACACTTTATAGGTTAAAAGAATGGCTTAGGTAAGCTTTCATAATACTTTTTGTGGGTGGTTGAATATTTGCATTGTCACATATGAGTGTTAGTGGTTTATAGTCTCTCAATAATGAAGTGTTACAGACTGACCCACAAGAGGATTTATGGGGCATTACAATTCTTGGGTTTTTCACATTAGGATAGGAGTTGATATTAGATAGGAGATATAGATATCTAATGTTTTTCACATTAGATAGGAGTTGATATTTTTAATACGTCCAAGGAGTGTGATGCACTTTAATAGGATGCTTGAATAGATGTGAATGAAGCATTTCACACAATGTGTCTGGCACAGACTACGCCTGTTATTAGGAGGAGAAAAGAGGGACCAGAGCAATGAACTCTAAAATGCTGATTGATTGATAAGTAGAATATCAGTTTTACTTTGATTGATTCATCATATTTAGGAGATACAGAAAGTCAAATACAGGCAAGTCTTGTTATTTGAAGTTACTATGTTAGATCAATATATGCTCACTCAACTTGTTAAATTATCAAATACCAAACTATTGCTATCAGGGAAATATACAGTGTCTGGAAGGCCTTTGCTTGTAGTTGCCTTAATCTGTCAATTTGTAATCCTATTTTATATCCTTGTCTCTTTAAATAAACATATTTACTATACAAGCTTATTTATTATAGTTAAGTTATATAAATAATTATATAAGTTTATCCACTGTAAGTAGGCTGTTAACTTGTTGATATATTACCAGGAAGCTCACAGTTAATGGAACAAGTAACTCATACCTGAGAGAATCTTACCTAATATATGTTTATTCTATCTGTGACATATCAGAGCCTTTTTTTTTGGTCATTAGGAACTTTAGACATTAGTCTTGAAAGACCATTAGAACAGAAAAATCAACAAAAAGTACTGAGAGGTAAGAAGGGTAGCACTAAATAAGCTGTGAAGATAAGTTACTTATAAAATCAGAGAGAAGGCAGAGGACTTGCTGCCTTGACCTTCCTCACTCACTGAAGAACGTGTCAGATATGTTGCTATTTTTTTTCCCCACTTGTGTGCAAAGCTGCAGAGGACTGGAAAAGCATCCAGAGTACTGATGTGGAGGTGATCAATAAATTTAGCAAATAGATGTACGTGCACACACGGATTTTATTTATTATAGGATCAAGCAGATTTTTAAAAATGCAAAAAAAATCCAATTGTAGAAAAATTTAAAATGCATGACTCCTTACATTTTTAATGCTCAAGTTTGCAATACAGATAAAGCTATCAATAAGTTATATAATTCTTTGCATATGAACACAGTTCATCTGATTCTAGGTTGTATTAAGGTCATCGACTTCAGAATTGTCAAACTAAATTACTTTTTTCTATTACCTAACCTAACAAGTAATGTAAATTTACATTTAAATAATAATGTATCGACAAGGAATACAGACTTTTTCCCCCTCAAATTATTACCTAACCCTGTAAGCCTCTAAGGAAATGCAGACCAAGACATTAGTTTCCTACTATCTATTACTGTTTTCCCTTAACCAGTCAATATTATTTTTGAAGTTTATTATTTACTCACTTGCTTATAAATGCATCGCACCAGAGAGTGGAAAGGCCTGTTTGCTTCTGTGTGCTTGTCATGCAGAGAAGTTGCATGAACCCTGTACATAAATGTCCCAATGGGCTCATTCTGGTCTTGTTTGTTTCCTGTTTACCTTTTTTTTTTCCAATTAAACATGACATTGCAATCCATTTTATGGGCTACTTAATTTTGACTCTTCTAACATAGTAGATGAAATACGAAATTCATATTTTATGGACCAGATTGGCCTACCAGTAGCTATACTTAAAATATATTCTAAGGAGAGTCAAGGGAAAATTAAAGCCATTATTTTCTCTCCATTACTTTCAACGAACATTTTTCTTATACATATAATACCAAAGGGCACTTGAATGTAGTTGCCCACTAGAAAGTGCACTGAGGCCTATTTATAAGTGCAGCTCAATCCACAACTCGCAAATTAGCCTAATGATCCCACCACCTGTCCAGCTGTTAGCAAAAGTAAATGGTTCTTAATAAGCAGCTAGAAACATACAATCACAGTAGTTCCATGCTGCTCTGTGACCTGTATTACATCCCCAACAGAATGAACCAACAGAACTCCACCATTCAATTCGAACAGATATTTATTATGAGTTGACTGCTACACACTGAGGTAAACAGAGAAAGATATTCCACACTGAACACACAACGTGCCCTGAGGAAAGTCACACTCCAATTACAGAGGTCAGACATTCGTATATGCAAGTTCAGATACAACAGATGGGTATCTAGAGTGCTGAGCTAGGGACTGGAGACTTAAGCTGTATGTGGAATTGTACCACTGGGGACACTTAGGGTGGATTTAGAACCTTAAAAAGAGGCTTTGTGGAGAATTAGTATGTTAGTATATCTGCCTGTGAGTATACAAGTAGTTAAAATATGCCCCTCTTATCCTATGGTCTTGTCAATGTTCCCATTTTATAAATTAAAAAAAATAAGAAAGCTATGTCAAAGATGTATAATCCCAGAGTGAAGAGTTCCAACCTAAATCTGAAACATGAGGAAACTATTTTAATAAGGAGAAACAATGCAATGCACAGGGACTATGACTCAACCCTATAGATTACAAAGTAAGTTATAGATAAATTTAGAAGGATGAACTATGAAGCTTACAAGGATACCTGACTTTGTGGTATGTTGCTTAGTGCATATAATGAGCTTCACATAGCTTCAAGATGTGGAATTGAACCTTTGAGACAGTTACAGTTTTATAAAATATTTGCATAATTAAGAGAGAGTGTGTACAAGAGATATGCATATAAGTGTAGAAAATTAATGTATTACATAATACGGTTTTGCTAACTATCAAAAATAACACCATTACTATAAATTTGCTAACATTTTAATAGTTATTTTACCTAAAAAGACATAGCAATGACCAACAGATAGAAAAAGATGTTCATCATTACATATTATTAGGAAAATACCAATCAAAGCTGCAGTTTAATAAAAAAAGATGGCTCATTTTTAGAAACAACATGTGTGTCCAAGAACTAATGAGTAAATCAAGATTTGATCTATATACATAATGAAATACTCTTTAGATATTGAAATGAAAATGTCATTTGCAACAAAATGAATAAGCTTTATGAAAATTGTGATTAGTGAATTAAGTCACATGAAAACAGAATAAAAGTATAACTTATAAGAAATAAAAAAAAAAACACAAGAGAACAAAGGAATACAAGAACAAACACTTAGATTCTAACAACAAAATTTTGAGGGGGTGAGGTGGTGGAGAACCTGGCCAAGAGCACATAGGACAATAATACCACAAGGACCCGGGTTCAAGCTCCTGTCTTTACCTGTATGGGGAAAGCCTCATGAGTGGTGAGGCAGAGCTGCAGGTGTCTCTCTGTCTCTTTATCCCTCAGTCTCCCTCTCCACTCTCAATGTATCAATACATAAATACATATTTTAATAATGTTTACCAAACTTTAAACACACACGTAAACATGGTCTTCAATACACAAGAAGGAAAACTTTTGTTATGAAGACATATCATTTTAAACACGAGTTTAGATCTATACTGTCTTAGCCTTTCAGGGAGTGCGTTGTCTAGCGGTGGCCTCTTGCGCAACTTCAGCTCAAGGAACTGTAGGTTGCGATCTCTGGATGAATCTCTGCATATTCTAGCTCTTCTGACTTCAGACCCAAGCTAGGGATCTCGGCCAGGGGGCCCAGTTTCGGCAGGGAACCCGCAGTCTCCAGGTGGTCTGGGATCAGCCCAGACTTCATAGCAGGAGGGCGGGCGGGCCAGCCGTGCAGAAGGCACAGGCCGAGGTGCCCCAGGGTGGTGGCCATGATGGGCTACAGCCTTGCCTGCCATGTCTGCTGTCCTGCTCCCAGCGGTCGAGCAGCGTGGAGGGAGCCCGCGCCCAATGCCCCGCGACACGTGGCAGAAAGCAGGCTCATGTGGGCTGGTATTGGGATCCTGCGGGCTGGCATTGGGCGGAAACCACAGAGTGACACAGAACGAAATGTTCCAGAAACAGTCTCATGAAGAAAGGGCAGAGGCCTTTGGAAAAGAAGACCATTGTAGATAGGTAGACAAAGTCTTCACTTATCTGGGGGGATGTGCAGGTCAGGTCCACGTGGGTGCAGTTTGGCGTTAAAGTTTGGGGCTCTAGTAGGCCAGACTAGTTTCACAGTGGTAGACAGAGACTCAGGGACACACAGCTAGGCAGAGAAGCTGTATTTCTTTATTCACGAACAACGATTCAAAACTAACCCAAACCAATCACCACACAGATCTGTCATACATCCTTCTCCTCCGGCGGCAGTGACAAGAACTCTGGAAGTCCGTAGGGGGCCAGGGGGCAGGGAGAAGGGGGCCCACGAAACTAGCAGGGGCCAAACCACAATCTCCCAGAGGCGGGGGGAGACCAAACCACTGTGAAGCATAGCAACAGAACTGTGCAGTCCACAGGCACAAATTTATCAAACCAGGGATGTGGGTAATAATCCCTGAATTCAGAAAACGAGGAAACTTTAGGACAACCAGAAGGAACTTGAGCATTCATGCCTTTGTGTATCCAGATAAGCCTTGTATACTGTAGTCATGTGTTCGGGGAATCGAAAGCTATGCCTAGATTTTTTAGCTTGGTGGATGCACATATCCCTGATTTCTATGTGGGTCAAGGATCAGCTATATCACTGACAGGATGAGAAAGTAAAGAACAGGGTATTGTATGCCACGTTCAATTAAAACTCCTGACGAGCTCGCTATGTTTCACTTTGGACTGCGTCCAGAGATCTCAAGCCTGAGATGTCCACCTTCCAGCTCCAATGCTCTGATGAGGCCTTTCTTAAATTATAGGATTCCTTTGTTCTATTTCAGATGGTGCACTTCCTAATAAATTTACAGATCCTAGATATAGAACAGGGCCCAAAGGAAAAGTTACATATGCACATGTATCCATAAGTTAGAGGAAAATATATATCTTAAAGTAAATGTGTGCAATGGTCTGTGGGGAGTAAACTTAGACTCAATTAATGCATCAAGCAAGTAGAAATACATTAAGAAGACACCACAAAGAACTTAATCAGATGTTTCTTCTTAGTCCTCCTTTCCTAGCCTCTACTTCACTTTCCTCAATCACTTAAAGTCTACATCTGTCAGATAAAATAAAGACTACAAAAGATGGATAAGGACAAGAGACTGGCACACTCTAATGATAAGCCTTTTTTGTTCAATACCAGGCCACCCCATCATCTCAGGCTCTAGTCAGGGAGTCTTTTGATTCCCATATAGATACAATGGGCTTAGATCTCTAAAAGATCCCTCTTTCCACCATCACTGGTGAATTGTATTAGTAACATCATTATAAGTCTTCTTGTAGGCCTCTCCAGGACCTTGCTCTTACTGTAGAGTAGTAATGGTAGGGACTCCCCACCTTCTGAAGGAAGGTTGGGTCAAACTATCTGCCTCTCAAGGAATACTGGTTCTGAAATGAGTGCAGCCTAGAATGTCCCCATCTGTGATCATGGACTGAAAGCTCAGACTGACAGGGATCCAGAGATTACACAAACTCCTGTGCTAAATTAGAATAGTCATGAACTCTGGGTCAGATACATGGGATCTACAGTTAATGGTATTTATACACTTTTCTCATATTTGGGAGCTACTCTCTGTGTGACCTAAACCAGCCTTCTAGCCCCATTCTCAAGTCTGACACCTTCTTTCCAGACAATACTTTTAGCCCACCCGCAAGTTAGCTCTCAGACTCAGGCAAATATTAGTAAAGTCATGGGCCCCTAGGAATATAGCTAAAATGGACTTCCTAACTTCTTCATACACCAAATCCCTTAGTCTCATCTGCTATATTATTACTTTTAAGTTCATGATTATTAAATAATTTGTTCTGTTTTATATCTTAATGCATTTCAGCCACCAAGTTGCAGATGCTACCATGAAGGCATCCTGAATTCCCTGGGCAAATGACCTCACCAATGTGTCCTGAAAACTCACCTCTCCAGAGCCGTAGCCCACTAGAGAAAAACAGAAACAGGCTGGGGTGTGAATTGACCTGCCAATGTCCATGTCTAGTGGAGAAGCAATTACAGAAGCCAGAACTCCCACCTTCTGCTCCCCATAAAGAATTTTGGTCCATACTCCAGAGCAATAAAGAATAAGGAAGCTTCTGATGGAGCGGATGGGATACAGAACTCTGATGGTGAGAACTGTACAGTTGCACCCTTCTTATCCTACACTCTTAGTAATCATTATTAAATCACCAATTAAAAAAACATGGAAGACAAAAATAGGAGCAAATAATATAGACAATAAATAGAAATGAGTAAAAATACAGTAGGTACAAATTCAACTCTATCAATAATAAAAGACCAATTGTCTATAGAAATCAACTGAAAGAGATTAATATCAAGATTAAATATATGACCTTCAAATATATGTTGTCAACCGGATATTCACTTTCACTGATACATTAGAAATGTGGAGACAAATAGGTAAAGAGCAGAAGTGGTAAGTTAAACAAATTCATTCCACATAAGTCATAATGTATCCAAACCCAGAGACTATACAGCAAGAGTGAAATCTAGAATTAATATTGAATTTTCAATGTTTACGGTGGTGTATTAAAGCAGCTCCCTTGACTGTATACATTTTTTTTTTTCTCATGGAGGTTGCTACCATGGCAGGACTTTCATGTGTGAGGACAGAGGGCATATTGGAATTCTGTAACCAGTCTATTCAGATTTTCTGTCTATGAACCGAACACTGTTTTACAACTAAAAACCACTAAAATAAGATAAAAAAATGATCTATGCTTTATTAACGTGCGTTAGTTCACCACAATGGATGTTTTAGCGGTTCACCATTCTTCAGTTGTATGTTATGCCACCTTGTCACCAAACTACCCTGTACCTGCTGTCTCTGGGTCCTAACATTACCTTAGGCACTCACCCCACTTCCTCTGGGAACTTCAGATCTGGTGTCACATTCCAACAATGTGTTTTGATTGCTCCTTGAATTAAACAAAAGAAGTGTATGTGTGAGAGTGTGTATTCACACACATTCACTACATAGTTTTACCAGGATTAATTCATATGGAAGGCCTGTTTGCAAATCATTCAAGTGATTTTCTCATGACAATCTGGGTAATTGTTATAAATATGTGCATTGAGAAAAAAGCAAATTAAATAGGCACATTTTTAACTGGTCTGAACTATACTGTGTGGAGAATATTTTCAAAAATCTGACTGAAACTGTTAAAAGACTATTAAAGCTGAAAGGGATTATTGTGTATAGTACGGGAGAGATCAAATTTAACTTTTTGCATAATCTAAGGGAAAAATCATTGGAAATGCAAAAATTTAAATTTACAAAGGTGGATAGATATACAGGGCTTCAGATTTTTGTCTTTGGTTTAGAAAAAGAGCTCTGGCCACCAGATTCATCCTAGCCTAACTCTTATTTGCACAGAGAAATGCTTGAGTCATTCCCAAAGGTTTCAGGGCCAAAGACTGAGGAAGGATACCTTCTTGCCCCCAAGGTGTATATGTTCACTAAGTATCCAGAATGACACAAGGAACAGATCGGCATAATGGTTATGCAAAGAGACTCTCATGCCTGAGGCTCTAAAGTCCAAGTCTCATCACCACCACCCCACCCCACTGTCCTAAACTAGAGCTGAACAGTGCTCTGGTCAAAACTAAAAACAAAAACAAAGTATCCAGACTAACAATTTGTAACTGAGGGTCGCTCCTGAGTATCCCATCGCACACAGAAAAAAGACTTTGCAAATTCTTCTGCCTCAAGAGTATTCAGAAGTATTCTAGACTGTACTCAGATGCCTATAATATTTTTTATCAGTGACTTTATAAAAATAATAACAAAGCCAACAGAATCACACCAAAAGAATTCCTTTAATGGAATCTAGCCAAATGGATCCTATAAAATAAAATGTATCAAATGAACTATCTACTTTAAAATCAAAGTCCTCTTCTCCCATCTAGTGACAGACTTGGAGAATGCAGACTTAAATGGGTCACTTAAATGTCAGTTAAATAAATGCTTTTATAGTTCCACCAAAAAAAAAAAAAAAGTTGGAGGTATTTTGCAGACACCTATCTCAGGGACATGAAAAAAATGTTCCCATGTTTCAACATCTGAACTGTAAAACACAGATCCCTTAATAAAGTGACATACAAAAAGGCATGGGCACCCAGACAGGCCTGGAAGCAGATCACCAGGAGGAGTACAGATTCAATATTACCAGGACTGAGAGCCCTACATACACACACACACACACACACACACACACACACACACACACAGACAGACACTGTAAGAAGCAGGGGAATCTCACAGGTATTAGAATGCTATTACAGTGTCCCTCCTCTCTGTCTGTTTCTTTCTCTCACCATCTGGAGTAGTGAAGTCTTATAGGAACCAAATCCTAGTGATAACTTTGGTGGCCCAAAAAGAAAAAAAAAAATCAGCTAAGAAGGATAAAAACAGAAGTGTTGCAATAATCTTTCCTTCAAAATCCACATCAAAATAACTCCCCCATAAATGTTTTTATAACATTGTGCATCCTATTTAAATTAGACACAAAAGATCAATGTAAATGTAGATACCATAAAAAGTCACCTGGGACTCCAATGTTTTGCATCCAGACAGTCAGATTTTTAAAAATGTTTTTGATTTTCTTTATGTTTTGAAAATATATACAGTAAAAGCTTGCCAAAGATGGACTTCAGAAAAAATTCATCCTGACTATTGTAAGATGGAAAATTCCTTACCCTTTCCCCCAGAAAAACAGGACCTACTCAGTAAGCCACTAGTTGTTTACCAAGACCCCGCATACAGGCAAGGCTTATCAGGACCTTTGCACAAGGAAACTGTTTACCAGAAGGCTGCAGCTGATGGAGGGAGGATGTGGTGACCCTACATGGCTAGGTTCTATTGGTTGTGTGGTTTTGCAATGTTTGAAATTAGCCCATGCTTTGCTTTGAGTGGATACCGCTTTTTGCTAGGTTTGAAATGATTGGATTCCGTGTTTTCTGTAGCATATTATTGGATATAGACTGATAAGATGATGCATTCCCCCTCCCTGAGTGTATTCAGAAATCCTATAAATTGTGTGGTTTGAGCCCTGTTTGGAGTCGAGCTGGTGGACTGCTGTCAGTCACCACTCGGTCCAGATTCAAATTCATGAATAAACATCTTTGCTTCTTTGCAGTGGATGGTGGCTTGAATTTTGCTTGCTAACTACTGTTCACAGATAAGCCAAATAGAAAGCTTTCGTGGCAACATTTCTATTGATCTTTCCATTCTTTTGTAGCCTCCAAGTTACTATAAAATTTACAGACTGAGAAAACGGTCACTCTGATTAAGTTATTTGATTTCTTAATCCTTCCTCATCACTGAATAATAAATGCTGCAGAGTAACACTAACTTGGAAGGATACTTAGTTTATCTTTTTCATAATCTGAAAATCCAATAATCTAGTAATCACTCTAATAAGAAAAATTTAAAAAATCAATAGTTACTAAATTATACACTCCAAGTAATAAAGCCATATCTTTCTTTCCATGGGACAATAGCAATAAAAAAATAGTTCTTTGAATATTGTTGCCTCACTGAACCTGGTTTTGTTATGTATGATATTAGTGAGGAAAAAACAATTCCTATATAAGTACAGTATATATGGTTTATGTAGATGCTATGTGTTTTCACAAGGTGTTCCTGACTAGACCCATGTCACAAAGATGTGCATTTTCAGTTCACTGCCATGTCTAAATTGTCTTAGCTAGATTGAACATATACCATGCAATGAATGTTTATGCTTTATCTTTGCATACAATGCTACAGATAGACATCAGAAATCTGTTATACAGAACTGCAGTAAAAGTGTTTGGAAATAAATAAAATAAAATAATACAATTAATTGTTTAATGTTGGTAGTGTATTGGTTTTTTTCCTTAGGAATTTGATGTGGTTATGACTATAAATTCACTGTAGAAAAAATTAACTCTTGGGGTCAGGCAGTAGTGCAGCGGGTTAAGCACACATGGTGCAAAGCCTAAGGACAGCCTTAAGGAGCCCAGTTCAACCTACCTTGTCACCTGCAGGTGGGTCACTTCACAAGCGGTGAAGCAAGTCTGCTATCTTTCTCTTTCTCCTCTGTCTTCTCTGCCTCTCTCCATTTCTGTCTGTCAGATACAACAACAACAACAAGGGCAACAAAATAGGGGTAAAAGTCTCCAGTGGATCTGTAGTGGAGGCACTGAGCCCCAGCAATAACCCTAGAGGCAAAAAATAAATAAATAAAATTAAAATAATTCTTATTTATATGCATAGTCCATAGTAAAATTTAGTTTCATTATACATAGTTTCACTTCTATCATAGTTTCTAAGAACCTGTCATGAGCAGCAAGCCAACTTCCTGTGTTAACCGGAAAACAAAAAATACAGGGGTCAGAGAGATAATGTATGGAAAAGGTCACAGTCTTTTCCTGGTGGGGACCAGGAGCTTGAATTTGAGTCCTTGAACACTGTGGTGTGTGTCCTTAACCAGGAGCACCTCCTGGCTCTTATTTTCCAAATTTTTATTGGTATATGTTAACTTTAATTTCATTACATTTCAGTTTTTAAGTGAAATGTATACATATGTATATATATATATATATATATATATATATATATATATATATATACATAATTTTTGAATTTTAGAAAAACACATTCATGTCATACTTTGCAATCCACTCATCTTACTGGAGACAGAAATTAAAGTTCAAAAACACACCAGCAGGTAGTGACCATTCTAGTACATACATTTACATCTAATCTGTAGGATTTCTAAAACTTGGCTGTGAAATTCAAAGTTTAAATATCAGACACCGTGATCTTCAGCATCCATTGTACAATTACTCTTCTCTCTTTCTTTCTTTCTTTCTTTCTTTCTTTCTTTCTTTCTTTCTTTCTTTCTTTCTTCCTCTCTTTCTTTCTTTCTTCGCTGAAATAGCAAAGCATGTTACTCATTCAGTACCCAGTAGTTGCTTTTCTGAGAATAAAATCAAAGCCCTAGCTTGCAACATTGCCAGAGTCCACTACTCACCAGACATTGACACCTCTGGGAACTACCACAGGCTTACATCAAACACAGTCGCCTAGTGAAGCTCTCTAGTGACTTCCTGCAAGCTTGGGAGATCCATAATTCACTATCATTGGAGGCACTGCTGAACTTTAAATGCAAAAGAGGGGAAAATTCACTGTGTTTCTATATTATATTTATGCAAAAGCATGTGTAATTGTGTAAAGAATGAATCAGAAATCTGAATAATTTAGCAGATAGACCTTTATTAAGACTGTAAGTAGTATCCTATTTTAATCACTATTAAGTAGGGAATTAATAAATATACTGGAAGAGTGGAAAAGCTAGAAGAGGAAATACAGAGAAAGATTTACCATTCTTCTCTGAACAAAAGAAGTTTTGTTTCAGTGAGGATTTTATACTCTTAATTCTAAGCATATGCTTGCTTTTGTACTTCCTGTTTACGAGAATAGCTCTTCCTATAAAATATTGTTTCATCTAAGATTAGGGGTTTTAAAGTTTAGAGATAACACAAGATTTAGACTGTTCTCAATTTCTAGTTTAAGACAAGCATGTATTATTACAGCATTTCAGTTAGATAACTGAACTTCATAAAAATCAAGTGAAATATATAGTGTATCAGTAATACAAAGTGGAGAGGAGAAAATCAGAAATCCTACCTCCCAAATTTTCCAATATTATTTTATACCACTGGACACTGTTCAATGTTTTAAGTAACATAGAAGATGTTACTTAAATTTTTTTTTTTCATTAAAAAGACCCATGTTTATGATGGACCTAGACGTCTCACAGGTAACTCTCGCCACTGTCACTAGACATCTCTAGCAGGAACAAACATAATGGGCTCCTTTAGGTGCCCCTATAGAATCTTTCCCTCAATGTGATTCAACATGGTAGGGACTGTTCCATTCTCCAAAGGGAAGTGGACAACATACTCTACCTACCATCAGAGGATGATGGGTTCTGAAATTAGTGCAGCCTGGAATGTTCTTAGCTGTGACCACAGAATGCGAGCTCAGACCTACAGGGATGCAAAGCTTACATACACTCCTGTGCTGACTATGGGCCCCAGATCAAACTGATGAGGTTTATAGTTAACAATATTTATATATTTTTCCCATATTTAGAAGCTACTCTCTTCCCTGATCCAGTTTTCTGGTCTTTTTTCCAACTACGACACCATCTCTCCAGACAATAGCTTAGGTCACCTGCATATTGGATGTCAGGCACAGGCAAAAACTAGTTGGGTCATGGACCCCTTGGAATATACCTAAAATAGACCTATGAGCTTTTTCCAAAATGGAGAACCCAAATCTCCATCCACAATATTCTTGCCTTAGATTCATGATTAATCAACAATTTTCTCTGCTTTCTATCTTAACTCTGTTTCAGCCGCCACGTTCCAGATGCTACTGTGATACCAACCTGACTTCCCTGGGCAGACGACCCCACCAATGTGTCCTGGAGACCCACCTCCCCAAATTCTGGCCCCACTAGGGAAAGAGAAAGACAGGCTGGGAGTATGGATCAACCTGCCAACACCCATGTTCAGCGGAGAAGCAGTTACAGAAGTCAGAGCTTCCATTTTCTGCACCCCACAATAATCCTGGGTCCATACTCCTAAAGGGATAAAGAATTGGGAAGCTATCGAGGGAGGGGATTAGATATGGGGCTCTGGGGGTTGAGCATTGTGTGGAAATGTACCCCTCTTATCCTATAGTCTTATCAGTGTTTCCAATTTATAAATAAAAAAATATATATAAATAAAAAATGTTTAATCAGAATAGAATATATACAATAATAATGTTAAGAACACATTACTTTGTCCCCAAACAATATATTTAACTATTTTAACACTTAATTACAATAACAAATTACCTTTAGCTAGTTAGAACAGCCCGAATACCTGCCAGTAGTGGGTTTGGGGTTGAGGAGTTAACATATGAGACTATTGTTAATGTTTCCATTTGTTTCAAGACTTGAACAGGGTATCTGACTGAGATGGGAGGAGACAACAATAAAAACTTTACTTACTCCTGTGAGATCTTTTCTTTCATAGTATTCTCTAATTCTACTCCAGGTGGTTCACTTCCTAACAAAGACCCAAAACCTAGATATAGACCAGGTCCTGTGAGATAGAGCATATGTTCACACATATCCATAAACTAGGACAAATATATACCTGAAAGCAAAAGTACACAATAGTCTGCAGTGAGTACCCCCCCAACACTTGAGGAAACTATCTTGTAAAGGAGAAAAATCAAACTTAAATTTATCAGTAGAGCAGATTGCTATCAATTTCAAAGAAAGTAAGTTGTCATTGTGTGCATTTCTGTATGTGTAGTGGGTTAAGACTCTTTTGGCAGAGAGGGTAGTGTTGTATGAGACTGCCTCACTCAAGGGTCTGGGACAATTTACCAAGGGAAGGCATGTTTATTCCAGTGATAGAAGAATAACCATTTTGGTGTATTGCACCAAAGTAAAGGATTCTGGAATGGTGGGTGAAGGTTCAATTCCTGGAACATGATGTCAGAAGACCTAGAGGGGTTGGATTGTTATGTGGAGAATTGAGAAATGCTATACATGTAAAAACTACTGTATTTTTGCTTTTTGTTACTATATTTTATTGTTGACTGTAAATCATTAATCCTCCTTAATACAAAAACATCTTAAAAATAAAATAATAATAGACCAATATTAAGCAAGATTGTATGGGTCACATATAAATTTTAATATCATGCCAAATTAATAATTTATTGACATATTATTTAAAGGAGATAATATAAAATTCATAACTAATATTGGGAGAGTGGTCAGAATATCAGTTTCACATAGAACTTCTAGTATGAGAAAAGGAAGAAGGAAGAAAAATACTCAGGGATGGATATACCTCTGCCTACACAAAAGAAAAATAAACATGGGGGCCCAGCTGTGGTGCACCGAGTGAAGAGCACACAGTACTAAATACAAGGACAAAAGTTCAAACATCCCCTCTGCCCACACCCCACCTGCAGTGGGGCCCTTCACTGAAATGCTTCTGCATAGGAAAAGGAACAATCACCCACACAGACAGACCTGCCACAGATGGGAAAATATTTTTATATGTCACATAGCAGGCAAAGGACAAATAACTAATAAATAAAATACATAAAATCATGATTCTCTTAACAGTAAATTTTGAATATTTCATGAATTCTTTCCAACTTCTCATTGGAATAAAAAAAGTCTCAGATATTTTAGTATGTAAATGTGGAATTATCTTTTCTACAGTATTTATATTTTATTTGTACTATATTATCCAGAGCTTACTAAACAGTGATAAGTATCAAGGGCAATACTAAGATAATTGCCTTGATTTTCCTTTCAATATTTTGTAAGTCACCACTTGCTCCAGAGTTTGCTCTTGGCCTTTATAAAATTGGCATTACATGGGGCCAGGTGGTGGCACACCTGGCTGAGTGCACATGTTACAGTGCAGAAGGACCCAGGTTCAAGCCACCAGTCCCAACCTGCAGAGGGAAAGCTTCACAAGTGGTGAAGCAGGGCTACAGGTGTCTCTCTATCTCTCTCCCTCTCTATCACCCCTTCCCTCTCAATTTCTGACTGTCTCTATCCAATAAATAAATAAATATATATATATATAGGCATTATATTATAATATTTTCCCTAGGCTAATATTACTTAATAAATTTATTATGATGACTCTGTTTGCTTCTGTGTTTCTTAATATCAAATTATTTATACTATACTGTATATTGATAAAACTATTATACCAATTTTTTTCACAAGATCAATAGCACCTTTAATACAGTTACAAAGTGAAGATTACTATGCTATATTTTCTGTCGCTTCTAGAATTAAGAGGGCCTTCTAGGAAGTATTTACATTATGGGTCATAGGGAAAACATGTAATGCACTCAAAATACAAAGTATTTTGATTATGCAAGCACATTGTCAATACTATTAAGATACCCAGTTAAGAAGATTTACATATTCTCTTTAAATTGGTTCTAGGAAGCTCATGCCTAATTTCCATTAAGGTAGATCACTTCCCCTCATTTTTAATTTTTTTATTTATAGAATAAAAATATTGACAAGACTATAGGATAAGAGGGGTATAATTCCACACAATTCCCACCACCATAGCTCTGTATCCTATCCTATCCATTGGGATATTCCCTATTCTTTATCCCTCTGGGATTAAGGACCCAGGATCATCATCGAGTGCAGAAGGTGGAAGGTCTGGCTTCTGTAATTGCTTTCCTGCTGAACATGGGCGTTAGCAGGTCAATCCATACTCCCAGCCTGTTTCTATTTTTCTCTATTGGGGCAGGGATCTGGAGAGGTGAGGTTCCAGGACACATTGTTAAGGTCATCTGTCCAGAGAAGTCCAGCTGTCATCATGACAGCAACAGCAATTTAGTGTCTGAAAAAGCATTAAGATATAAAGCAGAAAAAAATTGTTAAGTAATCATGAAACTAAAGGCAATAATATAGCAGATGAGATTTGAGGTCTCCATTTTGGAAAAATCTAGGAAGTCTATTTTAGGTATATTCCAAGGAGCCCATGATTTACTAAGAACCCTATAGCTTACATGCATGTGGGCCAAAGGTATTCTCGGGGGAGATAGTGTCAGAGTTGGAAATAGGGCTGGATCAGGGAAGAGAGTAGCTCTCAAATATGGGAAAAAATATATAAATATCATTCATTGAAAACCCCATCAACTTGATTGGAGCCCATATTCAGTGAAGAAGCCTTTTTTAAACTGCATCCCTGTAGGTCTGAGCTTGCATTCTGTGGTCACCGCAAGGAAAATTCTAGGCTGCCTCCCTTTCAGAACCCATCTTCCTCATGTGGCAGAGTATGTTGAGTCAACCTCCCTTGGGAGGATGGGGAAGTCCTTACTAATGTTGACGCAGACTGAGGCTCACAAGAGGGTCCACTGTATGGTAATTGTGAGGAGCCTCAGAAAGCACCCTGCATTCCTGATAATATGGCCTATCTACATAATCATTGTTTTGCCTGAGAGATCCCCACCCATTCCATTCCTCTGATCTATCTTCTTTCTACCTTGAGACCCTCCCTGCCTGAAGGGTAATATTAATCCTAACAGTTTTAAAATCCTCTCAACAGTTGCTAAGGAAGTTCCTACCTTTCCAGTCCACTTTTGCTTTTCTCCACCCCCTTTCAAGCCATTTCCGTTTCTGACTTGCCACTTCCGGGTCTACTGTCTAAAAGCGTTGGCTCTCTAATTAAATAAGACACTGCATTGCCACTCTGCCACGAGTTCCTGAGTCATCTCTCCCATGTCTCTGAGTGAGTAGCAGCCCAGGCTGGCTCAGCTTGAGTTCTCTCCAACTCAGAGAGTACGAGCCCGGGAAGAGGCACCCCTCCACTCTAGCCTGGCAGTCCACTATGTTGTTTCTGATGGATATGACCAGTGATAGTGGAGACAGAGACCTCTGGGAGGTCTAGGTTCATCATGTCTGGGTAAGTATTCCAGGATTCCCTGACTAGGGCCCTGGATGATAATGTGGTCTGGTAGTAACCAAAAGAGTTAAAGTGTAACAGTCTCTTTCCCTTATCCTGTTTTTGTAGTCCTTATTTTATCTGACATGGTTGGAATTAAGGGTGATTACTTAGAGTAAGTGAAACAGGAAGTAGCTGAGGAAGGTATTTTGGTCTAAGTAGAAACTATTTGACTAGGTAATTTATGGTGTCTTTTTAAGTCTTTCTACTTGTTTGCTGCATTAATTGAGTCACTGCAAACTATTGTTCACTTTTGCTTTAAGGTATCTGGTGTCACATTGCAACAGTGTGTTTTGATTGCTCCTTGGATTAAACAAAAAAAATGTATGTGTGTGAATGTGTATTCACACACATTCACTACATAGTTTTACCAGGTTGAATTCATACGGAAGGCATGTTTGCAAATCATTCAAATGATTTTATCCTGGCATTCTGGGTAATTGTTATGAACATGTGCATTGAGAAAAAAACAAATTAAATAGACACATTTTTAACTGGCCAAAACTATACTGTGTGGAGAATATTTTCAAAAATCTGACTGAAACTGTTAAATGACTGTTAAAGCAGTAAGGGATTATGATGTGTAGTACTGGAGAGATCAAATTTAACTTTTTGCATAATCTAAGGGAAAAAACATTGGAAATGCAAAAATTTAAATTTACAAAGGTGGATAGATATACAGGGCTTCAGATTTTTGTCTGTGGTTTAGAAAAAGAGCTCTGGTCACCAGATATTTCGCCCTAACATATGGATACATGTTCACATGTGTTCTGTGTCTCAGTTCTGGGGCTTTGTGTTATTATACCAATTCTTATTAATGGCAATCATGTTTTGATGAATTTTAACAAGCCTTCCTTATACACACACTTGTGTTGGCAATGATCATCTCCCTATGTAGGAAATAACACAAACAAACTAGCTTTGCTGTCTGTGAATAGTGAGAAAGAGGGGCTGAGTTGTGGAAAGCCCAGTTGAAAGGCCATGTTACCCAAGGACCTGGACTCAAGTCCTGATTCAGACCTGCAGAGAGGACTTTCCCTAACAGTCAAGCTTGTTTGTGAATGTGTCTCAGTCTCTCTCCCTCTATATCACTCCCTTCCCTCTCAAGTTCCGTCCTGTCAAAAATAAATAAATAAAAGGGAAAAATGGAGGTTGGGAGCAATAGATCTGTGGTGGCAGTACGGAGCCCCAGTGATAACCCTATTAGAAAAAAAAATAAGTAAGAAAGAATTAAGTGTGGGAATCAATAAACTCAGCCCCTGCGTTTCAAAATTCTAAGCTCTGAAAACCCATGGCATAAGCAATAGATCTCAGAAAACAGATGAAGAGATAACCTACTTGAATCCTTCCTTATATAAGGCAAATTGAAATAATGGAAGGAAAAGATTTAAAAGGAAACATTGAAGTGTGACATTGTGAAAGTGGCTTATCCTTTGTTCTATCCCCACCACCCAGGGTCAGTCAGTGTGTGTACACTGCATATAACTCAAGACACTAAAGGAGTGCTAGATAGTTGACCTCAAAGGGCTTTACATTCTAGTATTTCAGAGGGAAAGTGATATTTGACCACCTACTATTTCTTTTGTAAAAGACTTCATATATAAACACGATAAATGACAATGCAGAAAAAAGTTGTGTAGTAAGAGAAGGAAAAGTCATGCTGTGAATACAAAAGATGTGGGAAAGTTCATGAATTAAAAAAAAAGATATCTTTTGAAAGCACAACAGAGCTATATAAGCAATTGACAGAAAAATGAAGTGAAAATATACAGTAAACATATGAAAAATTTCAAGGCACCCCTAGCATGAGGGTGGGGATATGGCCTAGAGTCCCAAGGCAGCTGGCTCCAGTCAGTCTTTGAGAAACCCAGCAGCATAAAGGGAAGCAGCAAAGTGTCCAAGAGGTGTACCAGTTGAGTCCAATAGAAATGCCAGTCCAAAGCAGATGTCCACGGAAGAATGCCAGGGGGTGGGACGTTGTATGAGGAAGGTCAGCTGTTGGAATTCTGCTTTTTTGTAGAGAACTTTACAGCTGCAATTTACTTACTTTGTTACAAAGACATGTCATTTTAAACACGAATTTAGATCTGTACTGTCTTAGCCGTTTGAGGAATGCGTTGTCCAGCCTCTCGCGCAACTTCAGCTTCAGCAATTGTAGGTAGCGATCTCTGGACGAATTTCTGCGTATTCTAGCTCATCTGCCTTCAGACCCAAGCTGGAGATCTTGGCCAGGGGGCCCAGTTTTGGCAGGGAGCCCGTGGTCTCCAGGTGGTCCGGGATCTGTCCAGACTTCATAGCAGGAGGGCGGGTGGGCCAGCCCTGCGGAAGGTGCGGGCTGAGGTGTGCAGCCATGAGAGGCTGCAGCTTTGCCTGCCATGTCTGGTGTCCTGCTCTCAGTGGCCGAGCAGCGTGGGAGGAGCCCACGCCCAATGTCCCATGCCACGCGGCAGAAAGCCGGCTCATGCTGGCTGGCGTTGGGCTCCTGTGGGCTGGCCTTGGGTGGAAACCAGAGTGGTCCAGAGATAAATGTTCCAGAAACAATGAAACAGTTTCGTGAAGAAAGGGCAGAGGCCTTTGGAGATCTCTTCACAAGCAGAAGAGAAGGCCATAGTGCATAGGTAGCCAAATTGTCTTCACTTATCTGAGAGATGCGCAGGTCAGGTCCACGTGGCCGCCATTTGTTGTTAACGTTCGGGGCCTCTAGCTGGCTGGGCTAGCTTTGTGGCAGTAGACAGAGATGACCAGAGACACACGGCTGGGCAGTGAAGCTATATTTCTTTATTCATGAACAACGATTCATAAACTAACCCAAACTAATCACCACACAGATCTGTCCTGCATCCTTCTTCTCTGGTGGCTGCAGAACTCTGGCACTATGTAGCATAGGGGGTGGGGAAAAAGAGGGGGCATGAAACTAGCAAGGGCCAAACCAATTCTCCTGGCAGGGGTGGGGTGAGACCAAACCAATGTGAAGCATACAACACCCCACCCCGCTAAGAAAAGATAGAAATAGGCTGGGAGTGTGGATTGACCTGCCAATGTCCATGTCCAGTGGAGAAGCAATTACAGAAGACAGACTTTCCATCTCTTGCACCCCAAAATGATCCTGGGTCCATACTCCCAGAGGAAAAAGAATAGGAAATCTTTCAATGGAGGGGGTAGTGTATGAAACTCTGGTAGTAGGAATTGTGTGGAATTGTACCCCTCTTGTCCTATGGCCTTTTCAATCATTATTAAATCAATAATAAAAACATAAAGGAATTTTGATAGAGGTTGCATTAAATATATTTATTACTAATAATAAATTGGACATTTTAACAATAATGATTATTCTCATCCATGTATATGATTTTTTTAATTTCTTACTATTTTGTACTATATCTTTTAATAATGTTTTTTGTATATTTTGCAATGTATGACTTTCACAGACTTTGCTAAATTTATTCCTGACTACTCAATCTTATTTGATACGGTTTTTCATGGGATTATCTCTTGATTTCTTGTTCTTCTCATGATTATTTGCATATAAGAACATAATATTCTTTGCACATTAATTTTGTCATTTACAGAATCTACAGATTCTGGGAGAGTTTTAGGACACAAATATAAACATATATATATATATGCATATATATATGTTATATATGTTATGTGTATGTTTATATATGTATGTTATATGCAAATAATGACAGTTTCACATCTTTTGCAATTTGAATGTTTAAAATTTCTTGTCTATTTTGATGCCAAATGGCAGAGACAAAGAGAGGTCATAACTTAAAAGTTTGTTTCTAGCTTTTCTAGCTTTCATAAAGCTTAGGCACTGATTCCTACAAGCCTCTAAAGCTAGGGAAAAGTTTTCAGTAGACCACTTGCAAGCCATCTATAAGAGTCTAACCAAATGTTAGACTTTGGCAATGGCTTTGTCCATTTAAACTCCTTGACTCGGATGAAAAAATTGGCAGAAAGAAAGTAGAACTTTTGTTGAAATAGAGCAGTGCAAAGTCTAAGTGTCCTTTTGACTTTACACACATCTTCAGATCATTTGACTCAATTTTAGTGAGAAATAAGTAAGCACAGAAACGATGAATATTATTAAGTTATTTGATTTCTTTCATTATAATTCCATAGTTGTCATTATTAAATTTCTTATACTGATTAAAAATATTTTATTCATTTATTTTAAAGGGAGATAATGTGAAGAAAAATACAGAAAGACAAACACAAAGAGATACCAGAGTACTACTCAGATTTGGTTTATGGTGGTAATGGGTATTAAACCTAGATTTTTCTTTATAATTATTTTGTTTTTATTATTGTGAATACAAGTGATACATTTTTTTTTAAATTTCATATCCAGGGTGGGGGTAGATGGCATAATGGTTATGCAAAGAGACTCTAACGGCTGAAACTCTGAAGTTCCAAGTTCATTCCCCTGCACCACCATAAGCCAGAGCTGATCAGTGCACTGGTTAAAAATAATAATAATAAATAAATAAATCCACTGTAGCTTGAATAGTATCTTTTTAAATAGTATCCTTGTATCTTGTAATTTTTTTTCTATGTACATTCAGATTCCCTATACAATGTCCTTATCTAGAAATAAAGATTTTTGTTTGTCTTTACTAATTAGGGACTTTTTAAAATTTCCTTTCCTGTCTCCTTGCATTTCTTAGGAATCTCAGTGTGGTATTGCAAATGAGTAATGAATCAGAACCCTCACATTTGTGATTCTGCCAGATCTCCATGGGAAACTCTAGACATCTTGCTCATGTTCTTTGGCAAGTTATTGATATTTTAAACTACGCTAAGGTTGATAAGTTTGCCATATATTTTTATTTTATTTTGCCAGAGGTATAAACAAGGAGAGGAATCAACATGAAAAATGAAAATTAAAGTAAAGGAAAAAGAAAAGCAATTGATAAATCCATAGTGCAACAATTAAATCCAGACTTAAAAAAATGTTTCCTCCCAACCTTATTATTATTTTTTTAAGTATATTATTATTTTTTTTTAAGTATATGTTCTGGGATGCATTGGATTGACCTTCCCGTGGTGCATCCCGTGAGTACCCATTCATTGGGGAAACTGATGATCCTTCCTAGCCGACTGAATCCACATGGATCCCAGTCACTTTCAAAGCCATTAACTGGCTACGGAAGAAGGGCAAACGCTAGAAGTAGAAGTATATGTTCTCCAGACTACATCACATGTACAAATAAAGTTAAGAAATGCTTAGGTTTTGTTTCACTATTCATTTTTGTAACTTATGCTATACTTCAGCAAGTTTACTTTTTATTTTATGTACATTGTCTTAAAATTAACATTCATTCATTCATTCATTCATTTTTTATTTATTTTAAAAAGGAGACATTAATAAAACCATAGGATAGGAGGGATACAACTCCACACAGTTCCCACCACCAGATCTCTATATCCCATCCCCTCCCCTGATAGCTTTCCTATTCTTTATCCCTCTGGGGGTATGGACCCAGGGTCATTGTAGGTTGCAGAAGGTGGAAGGTCTGGCTTCTGTAATTGCTTCCCCACTGAACATGGGCGTTGACTGGTCGATCCATACTCCCAGTCTGCCTCTCTCTTTCCCTAGTGGGGAAGTGCTCTGGAGAAGCGGAGCTCCAGGCCACACTGGTGGTGTCATCTGCCCATGGAAGCCTGGTTGGCATCATGCTGGCATCTGGAACCTGGTGGCTGAAAAGAGAGTTAACATACAAAGCCAAACAAACTATTCAACAATTATGGACCTAAAGGCTGGAATAGTGCAGATGAAGTGTTGGGGGGGGGGGGTACTCACTGCAGACTCTTGTGTACTTTTGCTTTCAGGTATATATTTTTCCCTAGTTTATGGATTGTGAACGTATGCTCTATCTCAGGGGACCTGGTCTATATCTAAGTTTTGGCACTTTGTTAGGAAGTGGAATGACAACCCTTCAGCTTCATTACTCAGGTGAGACTGTTCCTGTCATAGTATTCTCTAATTCCATTCACTTATTTTTTGTGTTTCAAAATTTCTAGATAAATTAATAGAAAATAGATCATTTTGAAAGAATTAGTATTCATCAATCTCTTAGTTACATTAAAAGTCAAGGAATAGTAATATCATTAAGGAAAATGATTTTTAAAACACTTTTATTATATTTATTTATTTATTGGATAGAGATAGCCAGAAGCAAAGAGGAAGGGGGAGACAGAGATGGAGACAAGAGACACCTGCAGCACTGCTTTACCACTTGCAAAGCTTTCCCCCTGCAGGTGGGGGCTCAAACCTGGGTCCTTGATTATTTTAACATGTGTGCTCAACCACACCACCTGGCCCCTCTGAAAAATAATTTCTATAAGCCATTTTTTAAACTTTTATTAGTGACTTAATATTGACTTACAAAATTATATAACAGAGGTATAATTCGACAACGGCCCCACTACCTGAGTTCTGTGTCCTCATTCCCTCTATTAGAAGCTACAGTAATTCTTCCAAGATATGGGTTGACTATTTATTATTTCTAAAGCGATCTGTCTATACTAATATATGTATCCCCCCCCCCACATTCCCATCTTCTGTTTGTTTCCAAGTCATGCCTACACCTATTACTACTTATGAATGTAACCTCCTTTCCCCCCTCTTCTTTCTCTGGGTCCCTATGTAGTTGGAGTTCAGAGCCCTCTCATTATTGTCACTTCCCCCAGTCATTTCTCCCCCTCTGGGAGTATGGACCAAAATTCATTTCTGGGTACAGAAGTTGGGAGTACTGGCTTCTGTAATTGCTTCTCCACTGGGCATGGGCATTGGTAGGTCCATCCATGCCCCCAGCCTGTAAAACTAGGTTTTAAAATATTGCAGTTTTCACCGTTGTTCACTGGATGCATGTCAGAAGAGAGAAAAAAAACATCTGGGTAAGAAAGTGGAGAGATGGGAGTCCAGCAGCTGGTTAAGCGCAGATAGTAAAAAGTGTAAAGGGCTGGCTTAAGGATCCTGGTTCAAGCCCCTGGCTCTCCACCTGCAAGGGAGTTACTTCACAGGAGGTGAAACAGGTCTGCAGGTGTCTGTCTTTCTCTTTCCCTCTCTGTCTTCCCCTCCTCTTTCCATTTTTCTCTGTTCAATCCAACAATGACAACATCAATGACTACAACAATAAAACAACAAGGGCAACAAAAGGGAATAAATAAATATTAAAGACAAAAAGAAAGTGGAGAGATGACTGGGAGACAAGCGCCAAGACATCCTGTAGTTAGCATTGTAGAAAAACAAAGCAGGGAAACATAATTTTGCAAACTATTGGAAGGAAGCAAGCCCTGCTGAGAAACCAGCTTTTTAAAATCTATATTAAAACCATGTGTTTTAATAAAGGTCATACAGAACAGGACATTTTGCTTCTAACTAGGTCTTCGGAGCAGTCTATAGTGTAAACAAAACACAGCTATATGGGGTTCATGCAAAAATATTGAATTCAAGTTAGATTAGAATTCTTCTTTCATTTACTGGGCTAAAATTGATCACATTCTGTTCTGTCAAAAATCAGACTGAAAAAAAGAAGAACATCATCGCAACAGGGCCACTAGAAATATATAGGTGTGTGTAATATGGATATACATAAATATGTATATTACTTTATATATGTGCATACGTCTGTGTATTCAAGAAATTTATGATATTTCTTTAAAACCTGCATTTTAAACAAACTGTGATAATCACTATGTTGTTTGAAAACTGCCATTTTTTTTTTTTTTCAGACTTTGAAATTGTTGCACATGTCAGGCATTAAGTCAGCACCCCCCCATCCTGAGTTGCTGACACTATGACCTATTTACATAATTGTTGTTTTGCCTGAAAGATCCCCACCCATCCCATTGATCTATCTTCTTTCTACCTTGAGACCCACCCTGCCTGCAGGGTAACATTAATCCCAATGGTTAAAACCCTCGCAGAAGTTGCTAAGGAAGCTTCTACCTTCCCAGCCTGCTTCTGCCTTTCTCCATCCCCTTTCCTAGCCATTTCCATTTCCGACTTGCCACTTTCGGTTTTATCATATAAAAGCTTGGCTCTCTGATCAATAGATCCCTTTGCATTACCATGCTGCCAAGAGTTCCTGAGTCATCTATCTCCCATGTTGCTGAGTGAGTAGCAGCCCAGGCTGAGTCTGGTCAAGTTCTCTCCAACCCAGAGAGTAGGTGCCCGGGAAGAGGCACCCCCATGCTAGCCCAGAATCTGGCTCACCAACGTGGGGCCTACCCACTGTGGCAGCTTGGCTCTCTGCAGCCTCCTGTGCATGCACATGGCCACACATATAATTTTTTCAGCTAGTTTTATATATAGAGGAGATCTTCATGTATAAATCACAGCTTTGCTAACAAAAAGCTACAGCAAAATTGAGATTCATTATTCTATTTTCCTGTGTGCATTTCCCATATATTGTCTGTGTGCGGGGAGTGACATAAAGTTGTTAGTACCTTTTACATATAGCATTTATTCGTTTTACAATTTTAAAAATGTGTGCTCTGTTCTGTCAATAAAGAGAACACCTTAAAGTTTAACTATGTTATTACCTTATATAATGTCTTTTGCTATTTACTATTTACTTGTATTCAAGGTTTTGTTATTAGAGACCCAAAGTGAAAATACAATCAAATTTGAGTGTAGTAACCATGTTCTGTCGCTGCTGTGACTTGAGGATGTCCCAGATACACCGTCACTTCTATGGATTCTCTGGTAGACAGGAGAAAAAATTTTGTTATAGTGAATTTATATTCATTATAAGCAATAGTACACATTTTAGGCTGCTTAAAAAAGTTAATTTATAGTTATCACATTAAGTCTCTTTCCAAGTTTGCAAATATCACAAATTCAGTATTCTACAGAGACCTTATCTCTCACAAGTCACTAATGTGTGTGTAGAATCCTGAATAGTTCCAAAACAGTCTTAGCAAATTATTTTTTTCTATTTTAAATAAGTATCCCTATGTTTACCAAATATTCTGTGACTTTATAGTATATGAATGTTTCTACCTGGAGTGAGAAATTGATGTAACAATATTTGACAAAGCTTCAAAACACTAATAATAATGGCTATCATTAATAATGTATCTATGTACATTATGTATAGACTACTAATAATGACTAAATGTTGTGTGTAGGAACTTTGTATGACTCTAAACCCCTTACATATTGAGTGCTTTTTAGTAACTCTATAACAGCTGTATTTCCCCCTCCCTCCTTTGCTTTTCCATATTTTCATCACTTCCCCCATATGACAAATCCACCACTCCAGGAATCCAGGCATCATCTTTTTGTTTGTTTTTGGATAGGACAGAAAGAAATTGAGAGGAAGGGAGCTATATAGACAGAGAGACACCTACAGAAAAGCACTGCTTCACTGTGAGTATCCTCTAATAACATTCAAGGTTCTTCCTACACAGCAATCTTAAAGGGGTCTCAGCAGACAGTGTAAGTGAAATGGTTTGCACCCTGTGTACCCACTCACCTATATATAGTGTCAAATAGTTTATGGCCCCTGGTGCCCTCACAGCCTGAGCTTTGGCTCTATTGACACCTGTCAGAGTTTGAAGAGTTAAAGCTCTTTGTTGACTTCATGGTCATCAGACTAGAGCCTGCACAGCCAGTGTAAAACCTCTGGAATGTTGAGATGTTTATTCTGAACATTCCTCCCACAGGGTATAAGCATATAAAGTGAACAGTCCTGTCTTATTTTTTTTTAAGATGGAATCTTATTTTTAACAGAAAGGAAGGAATATGAAGAGGCAAAAAAGAAAAGAATGAATGCTTTCAGGGAGAGACTGAAAGCACTAAGCAAGGATTATGTTTCTTTGAGGTTTTGGTCCAGCTTATATTGAAGGCTCCTAAGGAGCCTTAGAGTGAAACCTTAGCTGAAGTTTCTGGAGGCTTTGCAGTAAACGTGTTTTGGAAACATTCCCCTCAGGGAAATCCATCTTGTGGAAGCAGGCAGTCTGTGGAGCTCCCCTGGTCAGAGTGAGCTCTGGACTCTCACTGATCCATATAAACATTCTATCTCCCAATGAAGGAAAATACATGAATGCAGGGAAGGAAATGTAATAACTGAAAGTCAAGTAGCATTGGGACTATATAATCACATAAGTGTTTTGTATCTTATATATGATGAATGTTAAGCAAATCCACAATGGGGTAAAATGGCATGTGATAGGTATCTATGTCGGGCAGCCCCCCTGCTCTGCTCCATTGCTGAAGCTGTGGTCTATTTACATAGTCATTGTTTTGCCTGAGACCCACCCTGCCTGCAGGGTATTAATTAATCCCACTGGTTAGAACCTTCGCAACAGCTGCCATGGAAGCTTTCTACCTTTGTGCTCTTTTCTCCACCCCCTCTCCTAGCCATTTCCTTTTCCCACTTGCCACTTCCAGGTAAAGATATTCATAAAGGTGTTGTCTCTGATCAATAAAGGAATTGCATTGCATTCCCGCTCCACCACGAGTTCCTGGTTCCTCTCCTGTGTTGCTGAGTAAGCAGCAGCCCAGGTTGGCTCTGGTGGAGTTCTTTCCAACCCAGAGAGCACGTTCCCAGGAAGAAACCCTCAAGCTATCCCAGCATATCTATATATCTAGACTGGTCTATATTGATCTAGCACTTCTTTATTTAAAATTATTTATAACCACCTTTCTATCTATCTGTAATCAGTGTCAGGACCTTGGCTACTATAATTAAATAAAATGAGTTCATTCAGAAACTACAGGGAGAATACATATTGTATCATTGTCCTTGATACAGTTTCCTGTTAACCTAGATATAGTATAATATAAATGTTACACAAATATAAAATAAAATGCCAACTCAGTCTCTCCTTAAAAGAAATAAAATTGTTAAGCGCACATGGCACAAAGCCCAAGGACCGGTAAGGATCCCGGTTCAAGCCCCTGGTTCCCCACCTGCAGGGGAGTCACTTCACAAGTGGTGAAACAGGTCTGCAGGTGTCTATCTTTCTCTCCTCCTCTCTGTCTTCCCCTCCTCTCTCCATTTCTCTCTGTCCTATCCAACAATGATGGCATCAACAACAAAATAACTATAGCAATAAAAACAACAAGGGCATGAAAAGGAAATAAATAAATAAGAAATAAAATCTGAGAGTTGGGAGGTAGTACATTGGGTTAAGTTCAGGTGGTGCAAAGCTCAATTACCAGCATAGGGATCACTGTTCAAGACGCTGGTTTGAGCGCCCGGCTCCCCACCTGCAGCCGAGTCACTTCACAAGCGGTGAAGCAGGTCTGCAAATGTTTGTCTTTTTCTCCCCCCTCTGTCTTCCCCTCCTCTCTCCATTGCTCTCTGTCCTATCCAACAATGAAGAAAACAATAACTACAACAATAAAAAAGCAAGGGTAACAAACAGGAATAAATACATATATAAATATTTAAAAAAGAAAATCTATTTAAAAAATCAAATTAAAATGCTTGAGTAAAAGCCTTTCATTGCTTTCAACTGACTTCTATTTTACCTATGTAGGGACAGACCTGTATGGATAAGAAAATGGTTAGAGAATTTGGAAATTAGCCACAGTACTGGTACTAACTATCTTTCTGATTTAATTTAATCAGTAATCCATAAGCACTGGAGTTAGTTTTCTAAAATTAAAGTGTTGCAGATTTACCATCAAAACAATCTAAATTCAACATATGAATCCATCACATTGCTGGAGAACTATCTTCTCTAAGTTACTGGATGTGTGTGTGTGTATGTGTGTGTGTGTGTGTGTGTGTGTGTGTCAGTCACAAGGATGTTTATAAAGAATGAAAGAGAAAGCAGAGGAAGAGGGAACCATGGCATCACAGCTTTGTTCAGTGATTTGGGACTCTACGTGTAGCCCTGGACTCTGAAACCCGGGTTTATGAATGGCCAACCAGGTGAGCTAGCGGAGACCCTTCTTTGCATTTTAAATGCTTAATTTTATCGAATATTTTATTTTGAGACAGTTCTTTTTATTTTTCTTTTAGTATATTTTTAAATGTTTTATTTATTTATTTATTAGGGAGAGGAGGGGAAGACAGAGAGGGGGAGAGAAAGACAGACACCTGCAGACCAGCTTCACCGCCTGTGCAGCGACTCCCCTGCAGGTGGGGAGCCGGGGGCTTGAACTGGCATCCTCACGCTGGTCCTTGTGCTTCACACCACGTGCGCTTCACCCGCTGTGCTACTGCCCGACTCCCTTTGAGACAGTTCTTAAAGCATACTTTATCATATCTTCCCAAAATATTTAGTGATTTCATATATATATATATAATTTGTTTACTTATTGTTGGATAGAGACAGAGAGAAATTGAGAGGGGGTGGGAAGATAGAGAGGGAGAGAGAAACATCTGCAGCCCTGCTTCAATACATGTGAAGCTTTCCTCCTGCAGATGGGGACCAGGGGCTTGAAACTGGGTCCTTGCATATTATAATGTGAGTACCTAACCAGGACCACCACTGCCTGGCCCCTGTGATTTCTCTCCCTATTCTGTAATATTCCCTGTATAGAACACAGTCAACAATTCAGAATATGTTTTTTCATCAGACTTCCAGTAGCTTTTAAGTTTGGAAATATAAATGTTAAGCCAGTAAGAATATACAACATTTAATATTTCTTTTTCTATGTGCACTGACTACACTTTATAATTTCCATTTCGTATTATCTTTTGGATCCCTATTAAAAACAGAGGATCTTAAATTTTGTATACTAGTTCATGTATTTTCCCATGCTGAGTTTGGTTCCTTCAGTGCCTTTTACATTTTCAGAATGCCTTCTTACAAACATGTGTGTGAGTGTGTGTTAATATTCCATCCAATGTCTATGACACACAGCTTATAATAAAGTAGTTTTAACTGTAGTCATCAGTTCTTTAATTTCCTGATAACTAATACAAAACTCAGGCATGACTGAAGGAAAACAGATTATACTCACACTCAAAAGACAGAAAACATCACGATAACACAGAAAGTACTGCAAGAGGAAAGAATGGGATTGCTGCCAAAAGAGAAAGTGCTTGAGAATAGTCTAACTCAAAGCCAATGAAGTATAACATTGTAAAATCAAATACATGTGTAGTTTGGGCAGGAGATTTAAGTGTTCAGAGCGTTGGCTTTGGATTTACTGGAAATGATCTAGCATTAGGAAGCATACCACCTTAAGGATGATGAGATTAGAATTCCGTGATTGAGGCTAGAACTATGAGTAGTTTAAATTATTTGCGTAATTTTGTTTGATCTAGAGAATTCATATCCATTAGACGGTATGTTCCATTTGATTTGCCTTCCTAGAGTAAAAGGAGAGGGCACAAAGTTAGATGAAGTCTGATGCAAAATAAAGGATTAAACTTTTATCAGATTCTAACAAGACTATGAATCTTTCCTGCTTAAGGATTTCATGATTACATGGTTATAAGATTTATTTAATGCAGTGGTGGGGATAGAGCCTACTGGTTATGAAAAAGACACATTCCTGATGCTTCAGAATCCCAGGTTCAGTCTTCAGCACCACTGTAAGCCAGGGCTGAGCTGTGCTCTGGTAAAAATAAATAAAAATAATACATTAATTAAAATGAAAACTTAAAAATGTTATTCAATGCTTCATATTCAATGTGCCAACCAGAAGGGAAAGTCTAAACGCATAATATACATTATTTTATACTTTGTGCTATATTGTACAGATGAGCAATGCATTCTGTCTTCATTAATAACAAAAGAGGCACTTGTCTTATAGGTGTGATCAGTTGAAAACTTGCAAATGAAATTGGCATCTCACCACAGGCCTGACAGATGGTTAGTGGAATGTCAGTCTTAGGGTAACATTTGTGAGAAGGCTTCAGTTGATTTATGCATGCCTCCAAGAGTTGAACCTAGACTGTGCTCATTGGAATACCAGCAGACTCTGTGGTACTGTCTTCTTCTTAAAATATCAGCTCTCATGTTAACTGTTTGAAGGGTGATTTACATTAAACTGTACCTGCATCATTGCTTTACCACTTGCAAAGCTACTTCCTTGCAGGTAAAGCTTTCTCCATGCAGGTAGGGACCGGGACTTGGACATTGGTCCTTGCGATGGACCAGCATCTGGCCCATAATTACTTTATTTTTAACAATATATATATATTTGCAGCCAGGTTTATCAATGGTGTTTGCAGATGAGTCCATTGATCTGATGAGCCATTTCTTTCTTTCTTTCATTACAGACACAGAGAAAAACAGAAAGTAGGGAGGAGTGAGAGGTAAGAAGAGAGATACATCCAACTCCACCCACCACTCCTGATGCTTCCTCCCCCTTCAGGTGGGAACCTGAGGCTTGAACCCAGGTATTTCATAGGATGATGTGTGCAGACTACCAGATGTGTCACTACTCAGCTCCCACAAAAATTGATTTTAAATTAGAATGCTTATATTTCAAGCCTCTGAACTAACCTAGAACATGTGTAAGTGAGGTATTTTGTTACATTTTAAACAAAGCAAATACTAATATTATTATTATTATTATTAGATACACAAATTTTCAGTTGAATTACTCATTATAACAAATGATAAATTAAAAATGTGGAGCATTAATATTTACATTGAATAATAAAAAAACAAAATATGTAAGTAAGAAAAATAACTCACCTGGGAGAATGTCTTCTTTGTCATGCACAGAAAGAACACAGCTTGAAATGTAGCACCCATCATGCTGGGGGTAAGTTTGCTGCAGTGTTGTTTTTCCCTCTTGCAAACATCTTTCACCCTTTTAAAAAAAAATAGTTGGCTTGGGTGGTGAAGCCCTGAAGATAACAAACAGCAATCACTTAATGTATGAATTTCTAGATTTGTCTAATTAAACATGAATAGAGGGACCAATAAAACTGTAAAAAAATCTACTTTTGTGGATGCAATCCTATATTAAACAGTGCTCATGTAAGTCATTTCTTAGAGACAAGTTTTAGAATGGGAATAAAATACATTTTTTATCATTATTTATTTCTTGGATCAAGACAGCCAGAAATGGGGAGGGAAGTGGGTGAAAGGAAGTAAGGGAGACAACTGCAGGCCTGCTTCACCACTCATGCAGCTTCCCCCCTGCAGGTGGGCTCCAGGGATTTGAACCTGTGTCCTTGCGTATTGTACCATGTGTGCTCAACCAGGTGTGCCACCATGCACCCCCCCCAATTTTTCCTAAGTCAACACTTATTAAAAAATAAAATAAAGGGAAATATCTGAGGATCTGGTGGCAGCATGCCCAGTGGAGTTCAGGAGACCCTAGTGCTGGCCCTTGGGCCTCACCTGCAGAGGTAACACTTCTCAAGCAATGAAGCAGTGCTGCAGGTGTCTCTCCTCTCTGTCAAATTTCCCCTCTCTATTTCTCATGATCTATCAGATAAAAAGGAAAAATGTAGCTGCCAAGAATCATGTACTAGCCCAAACCCAGGGGCCGGGCGGGCAGTGGCATACCTGTTTAACTGCTCAAGGATCCGGGTTTGATCCTATGATCCCCACCTGCAAGGGGGACACTTCACATGCAGTGAACCAGATCTGCAGGTGCCTGTCTTTCTCTCTCCACTTCACTCTGAATTTCTCCCTGTCCTATTCAAATAGAAAAAAAAAAATAGCCTCCAGGAGCAGTGGATTTGTATTGTTGCAACCAAGCCCCAGCAATAACCGTGAAGGCAAATAAAATAAAATAAAATAACCCAAATTTTCTCATCTTATAAAATATTATTTTTCTTTCTATGACATACAGGCTTGCATAAGTTACAGAGCTGCTTCATTCTTGAAGTGATAAAATAATGAAGGGGCTTGATCACAATAAGTATGTCTCCATTATTTTTTATAATATGTCCAGCCATTAAAATGCTGTATTTTTTTTTTTACAGAAGAAAGTGTGAAAGAGATACACTTCACTAAAATTTACTCCTTTGGAAAATCATCTCTCTGAGTGTATTCATGATACAGCAAAGCAAAATATATTTTTAAATTTTTTTATATTTATTTATTTTCCCTTTTGTAGCTCTTGTTTTTCATTGTTGTAGTTATTATTGTTGTTGTTGAAGATGTTGTTGATAGATAGGACAGAGAGAAATGGAAAGAGGAGGGGAAGACAGAGAGGGGGAGAGAAAGACAGACACCTGCAGACCTGCTTCACCACCTGTGAAGCGGCTCTCCTACTGGTGGGACATCTTATTATTCTATGATGACATGTACTCAGTGCATTCATATTCAATGGTCTGATACTTTGGTATGTTTTCCTCACCAAAAGAAATTTCGTTCTTGCTCCTTGAAGTTTATTCCACGACTTCTATAGAATTACAGCTGTTTTATTTTGATCACAATATATAAACAGCTTATCTCAAGGGGAAACACAGATAACAAGAACACCTGTGTTGGACGTCCATGCTTTAAGAAAAGAGCTGGTTTGATTGCCTTCTGCTGGACACTGGATGTTTTGTCGTATGCCAGTACATCTCACCCTGTGCCAAAGCCAACGATGAAACATTCTTTCCAAGCAGTGACCCTGCAGCATAAAAAAGATCCTCTTGACTGTAAATTGCTGCCATTAGAGTTTTAAGAACTGTGAAGGTGACTTATTTCCACAGTAAAGGGACTTTTAATTTAGACTTTTTTTCTCCCAGCATAGTACAGAACACGAAGTAGAAAGGAAATAAAGCATAAAAATAAGGATTGTAGAATAAAGAGGATTTTATCCCATTATACTTTTTATTAAAACAGTTCCCTTAACACTGCAAATCCTCTTTAGGAAGCAAAAGTGGTAGGTTCTTCACTGGTTGCAATCTGACCTCAGTGGTGAGTCATGCAAGCTGTTCCAATAAAAGAATTGATCAGTTCACAAAGTTTTATTTTATTTTGAATTTTTCATACTCAGTAATCTTTTTTTTTTTTTTTTGCCTCCAGGGTTATTGCCGGGGCTAAGTGCCTGCACCAGGAATCCACTGCTCCTGAAGACCATTTTTTTTTCTCCTTCTGTTGCCCTTGTTTTTTTTATCATTGTTGTGGTTATTGTTATTGTTGTTGCTGTTGTTGTAGTTGGAAAGGACAGAAAGAAATCAAGAGAGGAGGGGAGACACAAAGGGGAAGAGAAAGACACTTGCAGACCTGCTTCACAGCCTGTGAAGTGAACCCCCTGCAGGTGGGGAGCCAGGGGCTCGAACCAGGATCCTTAAGCGGGTCCTTGCACTTTGTACCACGTGCGCTTAACCAGCTGTGCTACCACCTGACTCCCTCAGTAATATATATAAGTAATCTCTCAAATAAACATGAATCTGATCATTCTTTTTGTTGTAATTTTATCTAAGTAAAGACTAAGTCTAAAGAATCAAATACTGTGAAATATCACTGAGTGTAAAAGCTGTAACATTCATAAAATAAATGAAAATGTCTACCTTTTATCTTTGAAAGGAAATTTACCAGAATCTGTGGAAATAATCGTGTGGTTGTAGGTTTCCTCTTGCTGAATCACATTTGTCAATTCATGTATGTTGAAGCAGTATTGCACCCCGGGGATAAAGCCTACATGTTCATAGCAGCACAGTTTGTAATCAACAAAACTGGGAAGCAACCCAGATGCCCAAGGACAGACGAGTAGCTAAAAACAAAACAACAACAACAACATACAAACAAAAACAACCTTTGGCATATATACACAATGGAATACTAATCAGCTGTTAAAAATGATGAAGCCATTCCCTTTGCATCATCTTAGATAGAACTAGACGGCATCATGTTAAGTGAGATAAGCCAGGAATAGAAGGACAAATACCAAATGATCTCACTTATAAGTGGACATAATTAGTAGAGAGAGGATCTGGAAAAAACAAATTGTAACATGAACTAGGCATGGTGTATATAGCATCAAAGCAAGGAATTCTGGGGAAGGAAGTGGTTGGAGGGATGCAAGAAAGCTTTTGGGCCTGGTGTATTATGAAATGACACTCATGGGGTCAGGTGGTGGCGCACCTGGTTGAGCGCTCATGCTGCAATACGCAAGGACCCAGGTTCAAGTCCCCCGTCCTCACCTGCAGGGGGAACGCTTTGCGAGTGGTGAAGCAGGGCTGTAGGTGTCTTTCTGTCTCTTTCCCTCTCTGTCTCTACCTTCCGCTCGATTTCTGACTGTCTCTATCCAATAAATAAAGATAATAAAGAAAAATAAAAAAGAAATGATACTCATGTGTGTGACTGCATGATAAAGCATTAACCCCCTCAGTAAAAAATTAATAGCAATCGATGATACATCATAAAAAATAAAAGGAAGGCGATTTGTCAAATGACAAATGAGAATCCTGTTTTGTAGTTTGTATCCTAAGCTTTTTCCCTGCTCAATCATCACAGTATGGTTTGAAAAAGGAGGATTTGGATGTAATTTCTAAATGAATATCTTTTCAAATTCAGTAAGTATCAGTTATATTGACTTGTAAAGTTTTTTTTTTTGGGGGGGGGGCGCTTGCCACTGTATACTGTGCTAAGTGAATAGGTTAAAGTAAGAACTTAAGGGAAGATTTTGCAAAACAACTTTTTACAGTTTCTTAGGTTTTCAAAATTAGGAGCTTTAAAAGATTCTCTTATATTCTATTTTTTTTTTTTTGGTTTTAGTTTTGTCTTTAGTAAGTTATTGATGGCTCTGTCTGTTAAAATGCTACTAAAATAATTGGATATTTCCATTATCTTGAGTATATTCAGATTAAGTAAAATTGCTTAATCATACTGACTTTACTGCTGTGGTTTAGTTAAAAAGTTACTTGATAGAGATCTGGGCAGTGATCAAGCTACATTAGGTTAAATAATCAAATAATACTATAATATTCATTATATAATATAGTAACTAGTGATTTCTATTATGAAACATAAAATTCTCTAAGAAACATGATGCATCACCTAATGATTGAAGTAAATCGTCACTTAATGACCATTTTATTAAAATTCTAAGTTGGAAAAATCATTTTAAGGAATATTATCCAGGAAGAAAAATATTTGGTCCTAGCAAGACAGTTTGTCTGGGAGTATGCCTGCCTTCTCTGTGTGGGCCATGCATGTGACCCAGCTTCAGCCCATCATACTGGCGGGAGCTTTGATGCTATGCTGTCTTTCCCTCTACCTCCCAGTCAATATTTTTCTTTTCTATCTGAAAAAGTAAACCCAGAGTGATAAAGTTCCAGCAATGACAAAAAAATATGCAATTTTAAATAGCATTTTCAAATAAAAAGGTACAAGATACACACACATTCATGCACACATGTACTTATATCCAAACTTATGGATAATGTTTGAGAATAGTCAGATAACATTAAAATATGGTTTAATTTTAATATCTGTTAAATGTAGAGATTTATTATCAGAATAGAGCATATACGCATTCAGTGTAATGTTTTTACTAAAATACTGAAAAAATAAAATGTTATCTGTAGAGAGAATGGTATATTAACCTGGAGCAAGTTAAAGATATCTTGATTTCTTTTTTTTATTTATTAATTTATTTTCCCTTTTGTTGCCCTTGTTGTTTAACATTGTTGTGATTATTGATGTCATTATTGCTGAATAGGACAGAAAGAAATAGAGAGAGTAGGGGAAGACAGAGAGGGGGAGAGAAAGACAGACACCTGCAGACTTGCTTCACCATTTGTGAAGAGATTCCAACGCAGGTGGGGAGCCGGGGGCTCGAACCAGGATCTTTTCTCGAGTACTTGTGCTTCATGCCATGTTTGCTTAACCCGCTGCACCACCGCCCAGCTCCCTGATATCTTGATTTCTCTCATGTGTTTCAGTAGTCTTTAATTATAACTTGAACTGTAAATTTAGCCAATTTCTTTAAAATTAGAAGATAGGTCCTGGACAGGTTAGTCCTGGGTATAAAATAAGAATTATAAGTTAGAAGTTATTAGTCAAATATTTTCCTCAAAAACAAAAAATAAATAAATCAAAGGAAAACATTTAGCTTTCATGATTTAAAAAAAAATTGTTATGTGGCTCTTTCTCTCCATTTGAAAGAAGGAAAAGCTTTCACATAACACCTTTACATTTATTAAGTTTTAATCTATAATTTTAATTCTGTTTTTTTTTCAGTTCTTATTTGTTTAGCAAGTTGATTCTATCACTGAAAATATAGGACATTTTGCAGATGTTTTGTCTTTAATGATTTTATATTTCAAATACTGCTTTACCTAGGTCTGTTTTATGTCATTGCTGTAGGTAAAAATAGATATGAAAAATCATCCTTCCATTTTATACATTTTACTTGTATTCAGACACGAGTAGTTGCTTCCTATTTTTTCACTCATATTTGTACACTCTAAAATAGTTCCTTCATTAGTTTCCTCTCTCTTTTCACATCTCTTGTTGGCCTCAGTGATATCTTCATTTATCCTTTTAGTCTGTATGTTGACATTTTTATCTTTCTCTCTTACATTTAATTTCCAGAACATTTTCTTTTCTTTATTTCTTCATTTATTTTACCAGACCACTGCTCAGCTCTGGCTTATGGTGATGTGGGGGATTGAACCTGGGACTTGAGAGCCTCAGACATGAAAGTCTCTTTGCATGTCCATTTTGCTATACCCCCACCCTTCAGAACATTTTCTTATGTGAAAACAATTATTTTATATGGAATATATGCATTATTTAATGCAGTAGCTTTTACTTTTATATTTTGGAGCCATGGTTTCAATGTGCATGAGTCCAACTCTCCTGATGGATGGACTCTTGGCTAGGTACAAACACAGGGATAAGGTGTCTGGAATGGCAGATATTGGAGATGGGAAGGTAGTTACACCCAGGAAGCTGTACAGACAGGCAAACTTGGAGAATCGGTAGGACATGACTCTGGATTTAAAGGAACAACATGACCAGAGCTGAGCAACCCTTTGCCTCTTTACGGTCCTTGTGGGCATTTGTCTCCAGAGACTGTCTCTGCACTTCTGCATTTTAAGTATCATGTATGCACTACTTTGTATCCTTATCAGAAAAATAAGGAGTTTCCATACCTGACCACGGAAGTCTCTTGAAATTCTTTTCAAGAAAAGTGCCCAGACACGAGGCTTCCAGGAGCAGACTGATGGTCCTAGGGTTCTCCTCAAGCCGTGGTCAGTCTCCTGGTCAAGGACTTAATAACAGAGAGAGAGTAGAGATAGAGAGATGAGAGTAAGGCAAGGACACCACAGCACCCCTCCACCATCCAGGAGAAATATCCTAGTGTCATGCCTGTCACTCCCATGTGGTGCTGGGCCCTCTTGAAGAATAAAGTACAGGTTCTACCAGGTAGCTGCCTCCAGCCTCTGAATATAATATAATATTGTTGGGTCTGTATTGAGTGAATTTCTTTTTTTCCGTATATTATCAGTTTATTTCACATAGCTATGCTTATTATTTAAGTTTTATTTCAAGTGTTCAAATAATAACACTTTTACCTATATCTTTCACTGTAAAATCTACAGTGACAAGCCCACAAAATTCGCAAAGGTACGTACACATTTAGAACCATGAGATTATGTCAATGTATTTACAGAGCTGGGTGGTGGCTCAATTGGTTGAGCACAGGTTACAATACTCAAGAACCTGGGTTCAAAGCTTGGTTTCCACCTGCAGGTGGAAAGTTATACAAGTGGTGAAGCAATGCTGCAGGTGTTACTCTGTCTCTCTCCCTATCACCTCCTCCCCTCTCTATTTATGGCTGTCTTTTTTCTCCAGTAAATTTGATTATCCAATACATACAGATAAAAATAAATAAAATAGTTATTCATGTCTTAAGCAAAATAAAATAACATTGCTGTATCATGCACTTCCCAGAGTGCTGCAAAATCAAATATGGAAATGTGATCAATTTGAAAATCAACCGTTCAAACTCGCCTATCTGCTTGTTTTAATTTATCTGTAATCTGAATTATTTTTACAAAGTTTTTTTTTTGCCCCTAGAAAATAGCACAGATATGGCTTATGGTGGTGAGGTGGTGGGGATGGTAGAGCTTGAACCTGTAACTTCACAGCCACAGACATGAAAATCTGTTTTGTACAATCATTATGCTATTTCTCATGCCCTCTTACAAAGTCTTAAAACAGAAGATACCTCGGTGTTTTTCTACTAACAGAGATAAACATATTAGAGAAGAAAACCATAGTTTAAAAGAAAAGTTTCAAATGCTGTACCATTGGGGGGCTGGGCGGTAGCTCAGTGGGTTAAGAAAACTAGTACAAAGTGTAAGGACACACTCAAGAATCTGGGTTCAAACCTCAGGCACCCCACCTGCAAGGGGGTTGCTTCACAAGCATTGAATCAGGTCTACAGGTGTCTTTATATCTCTCTCCTTCTCTATCTTCCCCCTTTCTCTCAATTTCTCTTTGTCCTATCAAAAAAAAAAAAAAAATCAAAAACTGGCCAAGAAACAGTGGATTTGTAGTGCAGGCACTGAGCCCCAGCAATAACCCTAGAAGCAAAACAAACAAACGAAAAATACTGTAACATACAGTATAATGTTCTTAAGGAATAAATTTACGAGGTGCCAGCTGTTAGTTCCAATTTTAACCTTCATAATGTGGAACAATATATACTCACGAGGGCAGTATAAAACACCACAATATATAGGAAGGGGTTGACGGTGCATAATTTGCATCTAGCTTGAATATTTTTTATTTACTACAGTCAGAAACTTCCTGTAGTGCACATTTGTCTCTTGTTTCTGTTAACATCATGGCTTGGAAGTTACACAGTTTAAATTATAAACTTACTGCCTAATAGGAAAGCCAGTATGACAACGAATCTTAGTGATGTGATCTTTAAAAGCCTAGTCAGGAGCCGGGTGGTTGCTCACTGGCTAGAGTCCCTCACACTGCCAAGGCGAGGATGTGGATTCAAGTCCTTGTCCCTACCCGCATCAGGGAAGCTTCAAGAGAGGTGGAGGGATACTGCAGGTGTTTCTCCTTCTCTCTATTGCTTTTCCTTCCTTCTTGGTCTTTGCCTCTCACTGTCTATAAAATATGGAAAGGGGAGTGGTGGAGTTATGTCGTCACTAAGTATCAACAATCACCCTGGTGGCAAAAATAAAATAACAGTATGGATAACTCCATTCTCTGAAGGGAGGCTGGGACATCATATTCTGCCACTGGAAGAAGACTGGACCTGAAATGAGAGATGAGAACTGCCTAGAACATTCCCAGATGTGACTGTGGACTCTGAGCTCAGACTGATAGGGACTCAGAAGGTCACACAGCCCCCTTGGGCTAAATGTGAATAGATATGGGCCTTGGGTCAGATAGATAGAGTGATGAGATTAATAGTCATTTGTATTTACATACTTTTTTTTTTTCAAATTTGGGAGCTACTTTCTGTCCTAATCCAGCTTTCTAGCCCTATTCTCAACTCTGACACTGCCTTCCCAGACAAAATTTAAGTCCACTGTACAATAGGTATCAAACTCAAGCAACAATTACTAAAGTCATAAGCCCCTTGGGACATAACTAAATAGATGTTCTAGTTTCTTTCCACCTTACGGGATCTCTATTCTCAACTGCTTCATTCCAACTTTTTTGATTCCTGTTTATTACATACTTAGTCCTCCTTTTATCTTACTGCCTTTCAGCCACCAAGTTGCAGGCACTACTATGATTCCTTTCTGACTTCCCTGAGCAGGATAACCTCATCACAGTGTCCCAGAACCTCACCTCTCCAGAACCCTACCCCACTAGGGAAAAACAGAAACAGGCTGGGGGTGTGGACCTGCCAATATCCATGTCCAGTGGAGAAGCTGTTACAGAAGCTAGAAATGCCACCTTCTACATCCCCACAAGAATTGTAGTTCACACCCACCCAGAGGGGGAGACATAAATATGAGGGTAAGTTGACCAGAGGCCTATGAACTCCAACTCTATCAAGACCCAGAGAGAAAAAAAAGGAAAAAGGAGAGACCTACTGAATTAGCAATAAGTGGAAGTGTGACTCAGAAAGGAAGAGAAGATAGGACCATAGACTAAACTGACAAATATATATATTAGTAGAAACAGTATTTGATTCATATCTGTGATATTGGAAGAACTATTGTAGTTTCCAGTGGGGGGAATGGGGCCACAAAACTCTCTGGTTATGGGAAGTATGTGGAATTACACCCCTCTTATAATTTTGTAAATCAGTATGAAATCATTACAAAATTAAAAATAATAAAAATAGTTATCAGTGGAAACATAAATCAATTTTCTTAGTTTTTCTCATTTTATTTAGGGGAACGTTACTTTATAAGATTGTTGGTTAATTAAATATCATGTAATATTCAACTTTAACTTGCATACTACTCTGCCCTCTGGTAATTCCCCACCATATGCAAAGCTTATTCTTACAATGCATTTATCTTTCTATAATGCACATAACACTCATGTTTTTCTAGTGGGATCTTAATTTAGACTTTAAAACCCTGTGAACTGGGGTCCCTGGAGGTGACATACCTGGAAGAATTTGCATGCTGCCATGTTCAAAGACCCAAGTTCAAGCATGGTAGTGGAATAGGACATAAGCTTGAGGGGACAGTGTTTTGCAGACAGCCATTATGGTGATATGAGATGTTTATCTATATATGAACAACTTTATTATAAAAAATAAATGGAGAAAGCAACCCATAGCATAGCTATATACAAGATACTGGGTACTGTACAGCAAACCCTAACAAAAGGACTTTTCAAAGTTAACCCAATTACCAAATAATGTGATGATAACATTAACTATCGATTGTCTTTTTGGATCCTGGTTGGAGCCCCAGCTCCCTACCTGCAGGGGAGTCACTTCACAGGTTGTGAAGCAGGTCTACAGGTGTCTGTCTTTCTCTTCCCCTCTCTGTCTTACCCTCCTCTCTCCATTTCTCTCTGTCCTATCCAACAACAATGACATCAATAATAGCAATAATAACTACAACGATAAAAAAGGACAAGGACAACAAAAGGGACCAAATGAATATTTTAAAATATTAACCAAATTAACAAAACACTCAGAAGTACAGTGGACAGGTAAACACTATCACCTTTCTTTTTCCAGTGCCACCTATTAAAACATTTCCAAGAAGTAATGTACCACTGCATACTACATCCAAGAACAAAAGAAAAAAAAAAAAACTATTCAAAATGTGATGAACCAAACACCAAAGAAAGTAAAACAATTGACAGGAAGCAAGAGGTTCCATTTGAGTCTAAACAACCAAAATGAATTTAAAGTCAAACAGTTGAACTGAAAATGAAGATCTGTTGTTTCCCCTCAGTTCATTAACCAGTCAATAGTAGTCATCTAGGAAAAAAAAAACATAAAAAGAAAATACCTCCGGAGTCTGGTGGTAAAGCAGCAGGTTAAGTGCACATGGCACAAAGCAAAAGGACCAGCGTAAGGATTCCTGTTCAAGCCCCCGGCTCCCCACCTGCAGGGGAGTTGCTGCACAGGTGGTGAAGCAGGTCTGCAGGTGTCTATCTTTCTCTCCCCCTCTCTGTCTTCCCCTCCTCTCTCCATTTTTCTGTCCTATCTAACAATGATGACATCAACAACAACAATAACTACAACAACAATAAAAAAGGCAACAAGGGTAATAAAAGGGAAAATAAATACAAATAAATAAATTAATTAAATATCTCATCTTATTCTTCTCAGATATGTTTAAAGGTGAAAAGAAAGATTACTAAGACTCAAAAGATAAAATATATATCAAGGCTAAAATCATGGTATTATTTAATCACAGGAAAAAGCATATTAATATATGTAAACTAATATTTAGAATTTATTGAACCTTCTAGATTTGAAATTCTCAGCTGTCCATCAGTCTTCAAGATGGATGCACTCATTAATGATACATCTCAAAATGGTTAGTTCTTATTTCTTTATGTAAGCTGAACTACAGTATGTAGTTTATTTTTATTTGCAAAGTATATTTTCCATAAAGTTTACAGCCACAAAGAGAAACATCTGTGAGAGAATTCATAATGTCTTCAAATAAGAAAATAACTGGAAGGTAATTATTCCAAGGGTTACTTGTTTGTTTCAACTTCCTAGAAATAGGTCACTATAAATATTGTTGACTGTAAACCCCATTGAATTAATGTGATCTGGGGCCCATAATTAGCTTAGGTGTCTGTGTGACCTCTGCATCCCTCTAGATCTGAGCTCACATTCTGTGGTCATGAGTAGGAAAGTTCCCTGCTTCCTCAGTGTGGAGCATACAGTATGTGGTCCATCCTCCTTTCAGAGGATGTAACATTCTCTACTGTTGTTGATCCAAGTTGAGGGCAAGGTCCTGCGGGAGACCAGGTTCCAGATGCTAGCAGGATGTGACCAGACTTCCCCAGACAGACAACTCCACCAGTGTGCCTTGGAGCTCCACTTCTCCAGAGCCCTTCCCTACTAGGGAAAGAGAGAGACAGGTTGGGAATATGGATCAACCTCTCAACACCCATCTTCAGTGGGGAAGCAATTACAGAAGCCAGACCTTCCACCTTCTGCATCCCACAGTAATCTTGGGTCCATACTCCCAGAGGGGTAAAGAATAGAAAAGCTACCAGGGGAGGGGATGGGATATGGATGTCTGGTGGTAAGAATTGTGTGAAGTTGTACTCCTCTTATCCTATGGTTTTGTCAATGTTTCCTTTTTATAAATAAAAAAATTTTAAAAATAGTTCACTATAATATTTTGTACAAAAATAACTTGTTGGGTATGTAGTGCAGTAAGATCAGAGCAACAATAAGGATTGCAAGTAGTGAGACAATGTTTTTACTAGCCAGCCACCAAGAACCTGCAAAGTAACTGAAATTCCAGGGCAGTGTGTGTGTGTGTGTGTGTGTGTGTGTGTGTGTGTTGAGGTCACATTGGGGAAGGGGGGAAATGAAATTAATTAAATGTCCAGAGACACAAGTTCATATCTGTTTCATCCATGAAAGATGGAAGGCAGTGCTTACCCTAGGATAGTAGCCATCTGCAAGTTGTCTTGTTAGATGAAACCAACCACATATAACTGGTATTATGCAATATGTCTCTTCCAAACTAACAGAACCCTAAATTCTGTCTGTCATATGAAACTGTGAGTCTCCAACAAGGCTTACACATTTAGAAACTGGCTACTAACCACATCTCTATGCAGATACTCTGTTCAGTTTGGGTGCACAAAAACAAAATTTTATTTCCCAGATATAGGACAAGTTTGTCCATGTTGGAAAACTTGATCTTTATGTACTTGAGTTTAGACACACATGTACTAGGAATTTCACTCACTATTTTGAACAGATGGGTAAGTATTGCCTGAGTCTCACTCATGGTAAGTGAACTCTTCTCTAGAACAATCAACACCAGCGTTTCTGCTGAGCACATAGTAGTCTCCAGACATACTCCTTCAAGTGCCCTAGAGGGGAGTTACTGTCAAGGAGCACTACAGGCCCTGAATCTCCAGCTCACTGGGTTCTTCAACAAATGGATCTATTTAGTTATCATATTAACACTAAGATGATGACCAGAGAAGATTAAAAATATATGAGCCCTGGGTCAGGTGTCTGGAGTAAGCAGTTAATTGTAGTCACAGATTTTCTTCAAGATTGGGAGCTACTCACTGCCATACTCCAACTTTATAACCCTATTCTCAACTCTGACACCATCTTCTCGGAAAATATGTTTGCCCACCCCCATATTAACTATAAAACTCAAGCAAAAACTGTGAAAGTCATAGGCCCCTAGAAGCATACAGAACATTGACTTCCTAGCTTCTTTCTACCATAAGATTCCCATTCTCATCTGCTCTATTCCTCTTATTTTGGTTCCTGTTCATTAACCATTTTGTCCTACTTTGTATCTTATCTCTCAGTCACCAAGCTGTAGACTCTACTATGTGTACATCCTGAACCCCCAGGGGCAGACCACCTCACCAGTGTATCCAAGGACTTCCCCTCTCCAGAGCCCTGCCCAACAAGGGAAAGATAGAAACAGTTCCACCTTCCAATGTCAATGTCCAGTAGAGAAGCAATTACAGAAGCCAGATCTTCCACCTTATGCACCTTGTAAAGAATGTTGGTCCAGACTCACAGTGTGGAGGCAGGGGCAGGGGATAAACAGAGGCCTCTGAACTCCAACTCCATCATGGCCTGGAGAGAGAAGAGGAAAAAAGGAAGGACACTTGGAAGTAGTAGTATGTGTAAGTGTACCTTAGAAAGGAAGAGAAGACTGGACTATGGACTATATGTATATATTAGTCAACCCATTTATCTGATATTAGGAAAACTAGTGTAGCTTCCAATGGAGGAAATGCAGACACAGAACTCTGGTAACGGGAAGAATGTGGATGTGGAAGTATACCCCTGTTATCTTATAATTTTGTAAATCAATGTTAAGCCACTAATAAAATTTAAAAAATTGTATACCTATGGAAATTGTGCATAGAAAAGAAGAACTCAAGATGAAAAACAAAGTCATGAATATACACTCTAAGGTAAGAAAAGGAATAAGTACCTGTAATGTCAGAGAAGGAAAGGGGGCCTTCACAGACTAGTAGATGACTCATCACAAAGAACTGATACTTGGTTATCAGACTAGTGTCCTGACACCACCACATCGATGTACCGACCTGACAGAAACGTTATTTCTAGTCAAATGTCTAATTCTTATGAGTAGCTCAATTTTCATTCTTCTAGATTGCTGAGAGAGTGCTTTAAGTTTTTCTGTGAGTCCACAGGACCTTGATTGACCTTAGTTCAATATAACCTGCACTGACACATCTTGTCTTGTGAAACCTATGTGAAAGCTTTTATTGTGAAAGCTTTTATTCCCTACCTGGGACTGAACGAAAAGATACATTTCAGTGCCTCGACCCTGATCCTCTGCATTAAAATATGTATAGCAAACCTGCTGGATTCAAGGACAAGTAAAACCATTTTGTATTTCTAATCCAGTTAGAAGCAGGACACTGCAGGTGATGTTCTAAGGGTAAAAAATAAACATTTTCTATAAATTGAAATGCCTAGGGGAGTATAGAAAAATACCATTTATGTGCACAAGCAATGTAATATATAACTCTAAGATGTAAAGTCTCAAATATAATGTTAACCCTCAAGTTGGTAATCAGCATAACAAAGACATACTTGATTCTATGTAATACTTATTAAGTAGCATGATAGTATCTACAAACACATCAGTATTACTGCAAGAAGGATTAGAGAGGTAAATTCAGTGATATTCTAGGGTTGCTATTCAGTCTTTCAGACTTCAAAACCCTAAGACTGAACTTGAAGGTGAAGCTGGATCCTCGTTTTAGACTAAAAATATCAAGGTTAGCATTTGTTGTTCTGTAATAATGTATTAGAACCCCCTGGAATCAGTGCTAGAGATATCCTTCTTTCCATTTTTATATGTGGGTTACAATATTTTAAGATTATAATATGTAGCTTCACACCACCAAAGGTCTGTGTCCCCACCCTCTCACCTTCCAAATCACCATAGTTCTCACCAGTCTTAAAAACAGTCTGATTTCTGTTTTTTTTTTCTTTTGCATGTTAAGTATCACTTTACAAGATACTACATTATGAGTGAAACCATCCATATATTTACTTATTTTGTAAAGCATAATCACCTCCAATTTCATTCGTTTTGTCCCAAAGGACACAATGCCATCTTTTCTTCTTATTATTTATTGCAGGGTATTTATTGGGTTATACATCTCATAATTTTTTTAGCCAATCATCTGTGATGGCAATTTAGGCTACTTGCATTTCATGGCTATTGTGAATAATTCAGCTATGAACATAGGGGTGCATACATAGCTTTAAATTCATATGTGTGTGTGTTTTAAATAAATGTCCTTTGGATAAATGCATCTCTGGATCTCAAGTTAATTCCCTTTTTTTTTCTTGTTTTAGGACTATCCACACATTTCTCCAAAGGGGCTATAGCAGTTTGCATTCCCATCAGCAGTGGGGTGCTGAAGATTATATCATCAAATGGATAGGTTGGGTAATTTATTTCATGGGTTATAAAGAATAATAGAAAACTACACATAAAAACTTATTATTAAGAATTCACAATAAAATTTTAATAAGTATGAAAATGAAAGAAGTAAGATATTATCAAAGAATAGGAAATAACTGTGGTTAAGAAACAGATTTTGGAGCGGACTGGGAAAAGGGAAGATTTCTCTAATAAAAGGAAGCCTGGAAAGAAAAGTTGAAGAATGAAAAGTCAGACTGTAGCACAGAAAGGAGGTCACAGAATATGAATTTTTAATAAGGTAATTGTGTCATATATTAAAATGCCATTTGATAAAATATTTGCAAGAATGGAAAAGCAAGCAGTATCCTCTAGCAAAAAAGCTGTGAATGTCCATCTGTGTCGTTTGCAGATCCATTTTGTAAATTATTTTTAATTAAAAGTAGACCTCTTTTTTGCTAGAGTCCCTTCTTGCTTTGGAGATCAGAGTGATACTATACTGTTTTGGGGAGTGTTTCCAATCACTTAAGTTCATTGGAAGGATTTGAGGAGAATGGATGTCAACTCTTCATTGAAAGCCTACAGAATTCATTAGCGAGCCCATCTGGGCATAGGTTTTTATTCTTATAGAGATTTTTTATCACAACCTGAATTTCTTCACAGATTGACTTGTTCAGGTTATCTTCTTTCTTTGGGGTTGGACCTGGAAGCTGGTATGATCCTAAAACTGTAAGGATTTCATATAAGTTGTCCAAGTTGTATATAGAAACTTACTTAATTTAGGTCTAAACAACCAAAATTAATTTAAAGTCAAACAGTTCAACTGAAAATGAAGATCTGTTGTTTTCCCTCAGTTCATTAATCGGTCAATAGTAGTCATCTAGGGAAAAAAAAAAACATGAAAATACCTCAGGAGTTAGGCAGTAGTGTAGCGGGTTAAGCACATGTGGAGCAAAGTGCAAGGGCTGGTGTAAGGATACTGGTTGGAGGCTCTGGCTCTCCACCTGCAGGAAAGTTGCTTCACAAGCAGTGAAGCAGGTCTACAGGTGTCTATCTTTCTCTCCTCCTCTCTCAATTTCTCTTTGTCCTACCCAACAACAACAACAGCTATGACAAAGATAACAACTACAACAAGCACAACAAGGGCAACAAAATGGGAAAAATGGCCTCCAGGAGCAGTGGATTTGTAGTGCAGGCACTGAGCCCCAGCAATAAGCCTAGAGGCAATCATCTCATCATCATCATCATCATCATCATCATCATCATCATCATTTTCATCATCATCATCATCCTGATAGGAGGACTATAATTCAGAGCATTGAAATAAGAATTCACACTGAGAGACTACTACTTTTGAATAAGGGTACCCAGGACGTTAAATGGAGAAAGGAGAGTCTCTTTGAAAAATGCTATTGGGAAATTTGGTTTGATGTGTGTGAACCAATTCTTCTTCTAGCGTTTGCCCTTCTTCCATAGCCAGTCAACAGCATCAGGTTGAGCCTGATGTAAACTTTCGAGACCTCCTTTGAATCTGGAGAGGTGGCAGTCGTTGACTATGTGGGTCATAGTCTGTCTGGAGCCGCAGGGGCAGTTCGGGTCGTCTCTGGCTCCCCAGCGATGGAACATAGCGGCGCACTGGCCATGGCCTGTTCGATAGCGATTGAGGAGGGCCCAATCATAACGTGCTAGGTCAAAGCCCGGTTGATGCTTGCAGGGGTCTGTGATGAGGTGTTTGTTCTTTACCTCAGCTGACTGCCAACTCTGTTTCCAAGACACTGGAACAGAGAAGTTCAGTGTAGGCATAGGGGACCAGACTGGGTGATGAGACGTCAAGCGTTGGACAGGGTGGGCGAAGATACCCGTGTATATTGGCAGGTCCAGTCGAGTGTAGACATGGGAAATGAACTTAGATGATGCTATATTGTTTCTTCTCCAAAACAGAAGATTCCGGGTGCATCTGGGTGACAAGTCTAGCAGACTTGTCACTTGTCTCAAGTGGCCTCCCCCAAGGCTCTGTTCTGGCTCCTACGCTATTTAATATTTACATCAATGACCTCCCAGAAACTTCTTCAAGGAAGTTCATCTACGCCGATGACATCTGCTGTGCAACTCAGGCATCAAAGTTTGACATCCTTGAGGAAACACTCATGAAAGACATGTCTCTGATATCTGATTACTGTAAAAAATGGTGACTAATCCCTAGCACTGCAAAAACGGTATCATCTGTTTTCCATCTACACCATGCCTCGGCCTTGTGTGAGCTTAATGTGCAGCTTGTCGATACGAGAATCCGGCATGAAGCCCAGCCAGTGTATCTTGGCGTTACTCTCGATCGCACTCTGTCATTTCACAAACATCTCATAAAAACTGCAGCAAAGGTGGGCGCGAGGAATCACATCATTGCAAGACAGGCCAGCTCCTCATGGGGCGCGAGCGCTTCCACACTACGATCATCATCTCTGGCATTATGCTATTCCACTGCAGAATACTATGCCCCAGGATTGTTCCGTAGCCCCCATGTCCACTTGGTCGATTCCAAATGATATTCCTCCATGAGGATAATTTCTGTAACCATCTGTTCAACCCCGGTTCCATGGCTGCCAGTTCTTAGCAACATTGCCCCGCCAGATATTCGTTGGGATGCGGCATCATCTAAGTTGTGAACCAATGAAACAGAACAACCAAATACCACAATGAAAAAAGTCACTACAAGTGGATCCAAAACTTGGACATTAGACCAAATTCATCAAACATAAAGTAGAAAGAAAACGTTGACAGGACACTTCACAATGTCTGTTAGGGAAACATCATCAAAGACTGGCTTCCAAGAGCAAGAAGAAAAATCCCATCATAAACCAACTGGAGTCCATTCAACTGAAAAGCTTCTGCACCACGGGGGGAACCACCACTGAAACAGATATGTAGCCCACAGAATGAGAGCTCCTTGCATGTCACTCATCAGATAAAGAAATAGTAACCCAGATATATAAAAGGGCCCACAAAACTCAAAACAAACAACCCATCAGAAAATGGGAAGATGGCATGGGCAGACTCTTGAGGAAAGAAGATACCCAGAGAGCCAATAAACACATAAAAAAAAAAAAATCACTGAATATCACTGATTACCTGAGAAATGCAAATAAAGGCAACAAAGAGATACTACTTCACACCTGTGAGATTGTCCAGAAGATAGAAACAAGTGTTGACCATGATGGGGAGAAAATCAATTCCTCTACACTTTGGGTAATGATGTAAATTGACTCAACCCTGTGTAAGACAAGGTTGGAGATTTCCTAGAAGACTAGAAATGGAACTACCTCTGAAGCAGCATTTTCACTCATGGAGTTTTATCTGGAGAAGAGAGGATGTCTATCTGAAGGAATCTATGTTTACTTGTGTTCACAGCATCACAATTGGTAATATCGCAAATGTGGAAGCAACCCAGATGCCCAAGGACGAATGCATTGATAGAAGCAGTGAGTTAACTCCTCTGTTCATGAAATCATCACCTCGCTCATCTAGGCTAGAAACTGAAGGAATGATGTGATGTGAGATAAGTCAGAAAGAGAAAACAACAAAAACCAGATGATCTTACTTAAAGATGTATTTCAAAAGACAAAACCAGAAAGTGAAATTTGGACTGAATGTGGTGTTTTTGCACCAAAGCAAAGGATTCTGGGGAGAGAGGGGGATGAAAAATTGTAGAATGGGCCTCTGGGTCCTAGTGCATGATGGTGGGAAAATGCCTACATTGAGGGTAAGAGTATTTTGCAGATACCTATCACGGCGACCTGAAAAACTGTGCCCATGTGTGAACAAACACACTGTGAACCATTATCTAGTAATAAAAGGATTTGAAAAGGCAATGAAAACATCGGAAACAAAAAATCAGAGTTTTCTTTCAGTACTCCACTGGCCATCTGTGTTATGCCAAGCACAGCCTAAGGGACTTTATCTGTATAATACAAAGAGTGACAACTTTGACCACAAGTCCTCCCTTAGGTCACCAGAGTACGTGGTAAAGACAAATTAGTTTTGCTTTCTACTTCAGTAAATAGCAGCGTCACATAATTGGAGCTTTAGCAGATTTTAAACAACTCGAAGGTCAAGGGCAGATGTATAGGTTTGAGAATTATCCTCAAGTGATTTAAACAGATCTTTCAATGGGTACTTAAATATAGTTTGACAAAAAAATATTATAGTATAATAACTTAGGACTAGTGGACGCATGAGGTGAGGATCCTGAAATAAGTCTTACTAAGTGAAAAAGGTGCTTGACAAGCAAACAGTGGATCCACTAGAACAACCTTTGTCCTGAGGTGAAGGCTGTTTATTCAGGTGAACAACTATTATTCTGGGGAAAGGGCTCTTTGAACAGTCTATTATTTGTGTATATTGATTTTTAGCAAGAGATTGCAGCAAATAGGACATTTACTGGTTTATAGTCTCATCTTCCTGGATGAGAATTTCCTAAAACAAAGAATAAAGTCACACTGATGAAAGCATCCTTAGTTGTTAGTCTCATAGGTAAGTTGTATAGAGAAAGACAGTCTCCATTCTCACATTTTTAAAGGAAAAATAACTGGAAAGTAGTAGTCTACAAAAAAAATAATAGAACTGTGTAGAAGAATGGGACTTCGAAATCACCTCATTCACATCAATCTCCTCACTCCCCAACTCTTGGATAAAGAAAATGGAGCTTAGACAAAAAAAAAAAAAAAAAAAAAAAAAAAGAAAGAAAGAAAGAAAATGATTTCCCCTCACTGTATCTCTGGAATGGCAGAATTCTGCCACTCATAAGTGAAGATTCTACTGGGGTGAGGTGTGGGGGTCCTTAACCCCATCACTGAATTGCTGAATACATCATCGGGATTCAAGATCACCTAACAATGTTGCTACATTTAAAGCTTCCTTCTTCCTAACTTCTACTGAGAGACAAGTTTCAAAACACTTGTCTAAAAAAAGAATTGACCAAAAGTAAATAAAAATGCAATCTCCTAGGAGCAAAGACACCTGAATGTTTACATGCACAATCACACAATCCTCACAGAAACCAAAAGTCTAACGGAGATTTACAATGGTCAAGATTTCAGTCACATTAAGCTAACTTTACTTTCAAAGAGTTTCTCATTTCTTTACCAAGTAAAGAAATGGCCAATATGCAAATGTACCCTTTACTAGGGAGATTCCTTTAGCCCCAAACTGCCAGCAAAACAAAGCAATTTGTACTTCCAGAGATTGTTTTATAAGGTTATTACAGCAAGTGAAATATCTAATCTACTAAATTATGAATAACAGCCTAATATTTTAAAGACAGAAGCTCAGCAGGGGATTCTGCTAGGAGCTGGTCCCCAGGGACTGGTTGGGGGGGAGGTGGCATGCTTAATAATTAAAAGGAAAAAAAAATTTGTTCCCTTTTTTCTTTATTTTTTTTAATATTTATTTTATTTATTTATTCCCTTTTGTTGCCCTTATTGTTTTATTGTTGTTGTCATTGTTGGATAGGACAGAGAGAAATGGAGAGAGGAGGGGAAGACAGAGAGGAGGAGAGAAAGATAGACACCTGCAGACCTGCTTCACTGCCTGTGAAGCGACTCCCCTGCAGGTGGGGAGCCGGGGTTCAAACCGGATCCTTATGCCAGTCCTTGTGCTTTGCGCCACCTGCGCTTAACCCACTGCGCTACAGCCCGACTCCCTGTTCCCTTTTTTTCTACTCTAATTCTTAACCCAAATTAAGTTGTAGTCACCTCCTTAGTATCACCGCTAGGACCCCTTATTGACTGGCCTACTAAAGGCAGAAAATCCTACCATTTCCAGAAGATGTGATCAGAGCTCAAGCCACTAGAAGCTTCTCAGTCTGCCATCTTCTGGGACTCAGCCTAATATTTTAATACCGAATTCTGATGATCGTTAAACTGATTATAAATAAGAATCTGCTTTTAAGTGCGATAAAAAAACAATGAGTTTTTCTGGCATAATTCTGTTATTTAATTAGACAACAAATACACAGTATTAGTTTTCAGACTTTTTTGTTACTTTTGCTGTCAGAGCTTTGTGCATGTATAATTTTACTGCTCCTTGTACCCCCCCCCCCACACACACACACTATTTAATTTCAAATATAAAGGGAAAGAACAAGAAAGAAGAAAGATATGGAAGCACTTTCCTCTGTCAGAAAGCTTCCTCAACTTGGTGCAGTGTGCTGTGCTCCTATGTGGGGCTAGGGACTCGAAACAGCTTCCTTGACCATGATAAAGTGTGTGATCTCTCAGGTAAACTATCTCCCAATCCCAACAGAAAATCGATTCAGAATCTAATTTTGATTATTATTTTTCCTTTTAATAAAACTTAACCACTACATTTCACCACACACAAAAATAAATTCCAAGTGGATCAACCAGAAACGAATATTTTTACAGAAACATATCAGCGTACTTCTTTTCCATCTAAGTTTTATAAGCATATTCAATGGTTCAAGTACAATCACAATGAAAAAAAAAAACACACACAAAAATGAAACAATGTGACCATGTCAAATTAAAAAGCTTCTGTGAAGAAGAAAAGAACCATTCCCTGAACAGATTCTCTACAGAATGGAAAATCTTTTTTTAAGTCTTTTTGTTTTATTGTTGTTGTAGTTATTATTGTTGTTACTGATGTCATTGTTGTTAGATAGGACTGAAAGAAATGAAGAAAGAAGAGGAAGATGACGGGGGGGGGGCAGGGAGAAAGACAGACACCTGACTGAAGACCTGCTTCACCACCTGTGAAGCGACTCCCCTGCAGGTGGGGAGCTGGGGGCTCGAACCGGGATCTTTACGCCGGTCCTTGTGCTTTGTGCCACATGCACTTTACCCACTGAGCTACCACCTGAGTCCCCAGAATGGAAAATCTATACATGCCATATATCCTATAAAAGGCTAATAACCAAAATACAGAAAGATTTCATCAAACTCAGAAACAAACAAAACTAACTACCCCATCTAAAAGTGAGGTGAACAGAATGTTCACCTAATAAGAGATCCAAAAAGCCAGTAGACATGAGAAAATGCTCCAAATTATTGACTGTCAAGGAAATGTAAATAAAAACAATGAGATACCACTTCACCCTATTAAAATGTTATCCATCAGAAAAGCTAGTAATAACAAACACTGCAGAGGTTTCTAGGGTAAAGGAACCCTCCAGCACTGCATGTGGGGATGTGAATTGGTCCAACCCTTTGGAAAGTAACCTGGAGAACTCTCAGGGTGTGTTAAGGGGACCTGCCTTGTGACCCAGCAATACCTCTTCTGGGCTTATATCCTAAGGAAACAAAGACAACTGTCCAAATACATCTATGTATACCTATGTTCATAGCAGCACACTTTTTAAAATTGATTTAATTATGACAAGTCCATTCGATAAGAGGGGTACAATTGCACACATTCCCCACCACCAGAGTTCTGTATCACATCCCCTCCACTGGAAGTTTTCCTATTTTTTATCCCTCTGGGAGTATGGAACCAGGATCATTAAGGGGAGCAGAAGGTGGAAGGTCTGGCTTCTGTAATTGCTTCCCCGCTAAACATGAGCGTTGAGAGGTTGATCCATATTCCCAGGCTGACTTTCTCTTTCCCTAGTGGGGCAGGGGTCTGGAGAGGTGAAGGTTCCAGGACACATTGCCGAGGTTGTCAGCCCAGGGAAGTCATGTTGGAGTCATGGTAGCATCTGTAGCTTGGTAGCTGAAAAGCAGTAAGCTATAAAGCAGAACAAATTGTTTAATAGCCCAAACTTGGAATCAACCTAAGTGGTTAACAATAGATGAGTAGCTAAGAAAGTTGTGGTGTATATATACAGTGGCATACTGCTCAGCTTTTAAGAATGATAAATTTGACTTCTTCATCTCATTGTGGATGGAGCTTGAAGGGACCATGTTAACCAAAGTAAGTCTGCAAGAGTAGGAATGGATATGGCTGATCTAACTCATGGATAGAAGTTGAGGAATAAGAGAAAGGGGAGGCACCAAGTAGATCCCTGACTGGATTTGGTATGTTGCACCAAAGTAAAGGACTAGTCACAGACCCCTGCAAGCGTCAACCCGGCTTTGACCTAGCACATTATGATTGGGCCCTCCTCAATCGCTATGGAACAGGCCATGGCCAGTGCGCCTCTATGTTCCATCGCTGGGGAGCCAGAGATGACCCAAACTGCCCCTGCAGCTACAGATAGACTATGACCCACATAGTCAATGACTGCCACCTCTCCAGATTCAAAGGAGGTCTCGAAACTTTACATCAGGCTCAACCTGACGCTGTTGACTGGCTATGGAAGAAGGGCAAACGCTAGAAGAAGAAGAAAGGACTAGTGTGTGGGTGTGTGTGGGGTGAGGTGGGAGGGGGGACTTTTGGAGCCCTGATATATGATGGTGAAAGATGTAGGCTAGGGGTGAGAGTGTCTTGGAAACACCCATCATTATGAAATGAGATTTTTTTTTAAAATTATGCTTTTATTTATGTATCATTGGCTAGAGACAGAGAGAAGTTGAGAAGAGTGAAAGAGGTGGAGAGGGAATAAGACAGAGAGACAACTGAAGCCCCACCTCACCACTTGTAAAGCTTTCCTCCTGCAAGTGGGACCAGGGGGCTTGAACTTGTGTTCTTGCATATTATAATGTGTGTGCTTAACAAGGTGTGCCACAGCCCGGTCCCCAAAATGAGAAATTTTATTCATTTCAATAACTGTACTTACTATAAACCATTAATTCCCCCTTCAACAAAAAGGTAAAATAGTACAATTAAGAAAATCAACTGCAGGGGAAACTGAAACAAAAATTATGAGACAAGTTAAGGAAAGAGGGAAAAAAAGTGAGGATTTGAAAGCACAAATTAAAACATTTTGTGTCCAATGGAAAAAAAAGTTCCTTTTATTGTTTTTTTTTCAGCTCTGGTGAATAACCAAGAGGCATGAGACTATGACAATTTGGTCTCTAGAATAAATTACATATTAGTAGACATAGAACTCTGGATTCAGTTAATCAGTTGCAGATTGTTTTTGCTTTTCTTAGTTGGCATGTAACCTTGGAAACTTAGCTACTCTCTGTCCAATACAGCCTGACTCCCTACTTATTTATTTTTTATGAGACTTAGAGCACTGCTCAGCTCTGGCATGTGGTGGTCCTGGGAATTGTACCTGGGACTTTTGGGACTTCAAACATGGCAAGCCGGGTGGGTATGATGCCACTGCTCTCTCTGTCTCTTTTTTCTTTTTTTTTTTTAATATTTTTTATTTATTATTTATTCCCTTTTGTTGCCCTCGTTGTTTTATTGTTGTAGTTATGATTGATGTCGTTGTTGTTGGATAGGACAGAGAGAAACGGAGAGAGGAGGGGAAGACAAAGAGGAGGAGAGAAAGACAGACACTTGCAGACCTGCTTCACCGCCTGTGAAGCGACTCCCCTGCAGGTGGGGTGCCGGGGGCTCGAACCCGGGATCCTTCAGCCGGTCCTTGTGCTTTGCGCCACCTGCGCCCAACCCGCTGCGCCACCGCTACCGCGGACTCCCTCTCTCTCTCTTTCTGTCCTTTACCTTCCTCATTTGTGAAACAAGATTTCAGTTGAAATTTTTCATGAGATAAAACATCAGAAGCTCCTAATAATTTAATAAATATAAACAATTATATTTATATCAAAGAATTTCATTACAAAATACCACTATCTCTATGGAAAGCAGCTACTCGGTTACAGAAAATTGTTCTGTTGCTCATTTTGTTTATTTGTTCTGAAAGCTCTGTAGATGTCTTCTGAAATGACATGCTTCTTATTTCCTATTTTTATAAATGCCACGTTGACGTATACACCTAGACTTTTCTGTAGGTGATTAAGAAAATACAATGTGTGTTTAGTTGATTTCTGTATGTGCTTTATAATTTTACTGTTCAAAGTCCTGTCACCAAGGAACACACAGTTCAGACATAGACTTGAAGATCATAGCACTTAACCTCTGGAAGAACGTGAGTGTGTGAGGCATTTTCATTATCATATTAATCAGACTGGACTTTTCTTTTTATTTATTTATTATTTTTAAATATGTATGTATTCATTCCTTTTTGTTGTCCTTGTTGTTTTATTGTTGTAGTTATTATTGTTGTTATTGATGTTATTGTTTGGTAGGACAGAGAGAAATGGAGAGAGGAGGGGAAGACAGAGAGGGGGAGAGGAAGATAGACACCTGTAGACCTGCTTCACTGTTTGTGAAGAGACTCCTCTGCAGTTGGAGAGCCAGGAGCTCAAACCGGGATCCATACGCCCGTCCTTGTGCTTTGTGCCACGTGCGCTTAACCCGCTGCACTGCCGCCTGCCTCCCAGACTGGACTTTTCATCCAAGAATTACTAGGTAAAGCATACCTATTATATCTTTCATATGATTTCAACATAATAAGAGCATTTAAGAACAGTAACCTGAAAATCACATTTTTATAAAAGCAACTAGTCTACTATTCTTTCTTTTTACTCCACATGTTAACGTGTGCTGTTGTAAATACACACTTACATACACATACTTTCCCAAATGTGGCATCCCTGCTGTAAGAAAAAAAAATAAACATTTTATAGTATAACTATTTATTTTATAGCAGCAGGCCCTATAAAACCATCAGGCAATAATTTAATGGTTATCATAATCTCCTACTCCATATCCTCACTCAGTAGAACTGCAGTCATCAGTTTCCAAACAATATTAACACACTGATGCATCGTGTGTTCTAGGACCCAGGAAATAGCTCATCTTGAAGGCTTAGAGGCTGCAGGTTCAGTTACTGACACCATGCATACCAGAACTGATCTGCATGCTATATGTAAATAGCATTAAAGGGCATGAATTATGATGAGGTCTTGTATGATACAGCAAATCCTAACAATGTGATTTTCAAACTCAAATATAATTTCCAAATAACTTTGGTTATAACAATAACTATCTATTGCCTTCATAAAGCCTAAGACATCAGGAACCTTCGCCATTCTCTCTAAAACTCATATTTCTCCCAGTCCTGGAGCCTCTGGTGTGGGGCTCGCTTTCCTGCATGTTTCTCTCAATTTATACCAACTGATGCTGATCCCAGCCTGATCAATGCAACCAGTACCACCTCAGCATGTTTCACTTCAAACTGGGTCTAGAGACATTCAGCCTCATTACTCGGGTGAGACCTTTCCTAGCTCAGAGGGCTCCTTAATTCCGTTTTGCGTGGTGCACTTCTTAACAAAGCCCCAGAAACTAGATATAGACCAGGTCCCATGAAATAACGTATACGTGCATATGTATCCATAAGTTAGGGGAAAATAAATACCTTAAAGCAAAAGTACACAATAGTCTGCAGTAAGTCATTAAGTGCAGCAAGCAAGTAGAAAGACCTTTAAAAACACACCATAAAGTACCTAATCTAGTAGTTTCTACTTAGACCTAGATACCCTCCTCACCTACTTCCTATTTCACTTCCCTCAATCACTCCAAGGCTAACCTTGTCAGACAAAGGATTACAAAAGCTGGATAAGGGCAAGAGTCTGGAATATTAAATGATGACCCTTTTGGTCACTACCAGGCCACCCCATCACCCAGAGCTCTAGTCAGGGAATCTCAAGATCCCCACACAGACATGATGGGCTTAGACCTCTAACAGATCCCTTTCTCCACTGTCACTGTCAATATGGGTCAACAATGGTCAGGACTGCTCCATTCTCTGAAAGGAGGTTGGGCCAAAATACTCAACCACTCAAGGAAGATGAGTCCTGAAATGATGGCAGCCTAGAATGTTTCTAACCATGACCAGAGAATTCAGAGGTTACACAGGCTCCTGTAAGAATATGAGCAGATTGATAGGTTTTAGTTATTGGTATTTATATACTTCCCCATATTTGGGAGCTACTCTCTGCCCTGATCCAGCTCTCTAGTCCTATTCCCAACTCTGACACCATCTTCCCAGAAAATACCTTTAGTACACCTGCATGTTAATTGTTGGGCTCAGGCAAAAATCAGTAAAAGTCACAAGCACCTTGGAATATTCCTAAAATAGACCTACTAGCTTTTGCTAAAATGGAGACCCTAAATCTCATCTGATATATTCTTGCCTTTAGGTTCCTGATTATTTAACAATTTGTTCTCCTTTATATCGTAACTCTTTTTCAGCCACCAAGTAGCAGAAGCTATCATGATGCCAACCTGACCTCCCTGGGCAGATGACCTCACCAATATGTCCTGGAACCCCATCTCCCCAACCAGAGCCCTGCCCAACCAGGGAAAGAGAGAGACAGGCTGGAAGTATGGATCGACCTGTCAGTGCCCATGTTCAGTGGGGAAGCAATTACAGAAGCCAGACCTTCCACCTTCTGCATCCCATAATGACCCTGGTTCCATATTCCCAGAGGGATAAAGAATAGGAAAGCTATCAGGGGATGGGATTCAAAACTCTGGTGGTGGAATTTGTATGGAATTGTACCCCTCTTATCCTATGGTCTTGCCAACATTTCTATTTTATATATAAATTTTTATAAAGAACATGATAATTATTCATAAATTCTATCCTCCCAACCATTTTACTGTCAAATGAGTAGGCTCTGATAGCACCAGAGCATCAATGTAAATACAGAATCCAACTTCTAATGAGTTTTATAGTAGATTCATCTTGTGAAGCAAAATTTCAAATAGCCAGTTGTTTTCCTTAAGGGAGATGTTAACAATTTATTGAACCATTTAAGACTTAGAGGAAGCAAATATGCATCAACTTTAAGGACAAAGGAAAACTAAAATTTATAGAAAAATCTCAGAAAATTTTAACTTTAAAATTTCAACACTGAATTTTATTTTAGAATAAAAACACTTTTCCCCAGTAGAAGGAAATGTCTTCAGGTCAGAGTTATATCAGTTGGGTTTTAGGAAATATCAACAGTTTCTTTCATTTTCATTTTCATTTTTTATCAGAACACTGCTGCTCGGTGGTGGGAGGGACTGAATATGAGACCACAGAAACCTCAGACATGAAAATCTTTGGCATAATCATTATCCAATTTGCTCTGCCCTGGTAGCTTCACTTTTAATGGGTCAATTTAATTATCTTCCTTCCTTTTTACATTTCCTTGTGTAATCTTTATTTATACTAGTGATGTAGGACTTGAGTTCTGGAGGCCATATATGAAACAATCTAAGAAAACAAGGTCCTGGTGTGTGATGGCAGAAGGTTGAGGGTGAGAGTGTTTTATAAACACCTGTCAATGGGAGATATGAAATTTTACCCATCTGCCAATAACTGTACTGGAAACCATAACACCCTCAATAAAGTGACAGAAGAAAAGCATGAGACAATAAGGCCAGAGAAAGCTCACACAGAAGAATGAGTGCCCCCCTCACACACACATACACACCTAAGGGATCACATGAATGACAGAGAAATGCTTGGACATCTCTCCATCTTCCAATCATTCTCTCTGTATCGTTTACATTTAATACCCATATTAAAGAATGAAAATGTCTTCCTGGCATTGTTGTAAGCACACATGTGTAACACTCCAGTGGCATAATCATGATCATCATCATAGAAATAATAGCGATATAGTACACCGTTCTTTCTGTATGTGAAAACTTAAGGTATCCATCTACAAATTTTGAACCAGTAAGAGCACTGGGAGATTATTACAACAAAATGAGTGGGTTAGATAGATATTATAGTGGACTAGAGAGCTAGCCCTGTGGTAGAGTGTGTGCCTCAGCCTTCTGTAAAATAGTGGAGCAGTATGATAACACACACACACACGCACACACAGACACACACATGTATACTTGCATGTACACATGTGTGTGCTTGTGTATTTTATTATTAAACTATTATTATTAAAATTAAATATTTGCATGTCTAAAAAATAAAGGCTGAAAACTATTTATCAAATGACATTTTCACTTCACAAATAAATCTCTTTGGTATGTTAGCATTTAACAAATTTTTTGATATTTTAATCATTTCAAAATGGATACCTGAAAGAAAGGTCATCATTCCTTTTGTTTTCACTCTAACAAAGAGTCTTTTAACCTAAAACTCTTATGTAAACTCTATTCCATCCTGAGACAAATGCCAGGGCTAGTGTGAGCTTGCCTCTTCCAAGGTGCATATTCTCTGGGTTGGAAAGAACATCACTGGAGCCAGCCTGGTCTGCTACTCACTCAGAGACATGAGGGAGATGAGTCATGAACAGAGCTTGTGGTGGCGAGGCTATTCAATTATTTATTGATCAGAGAGTCAAGGCTTTTAAGAGTCGAACCCAGAAGTGGCAAGTAGGAAATGGAAATGGCTTGACATGGTTTGGAAAGGGTCAGAGGCAGGCAAGAGGGGTCTGGGAAAGGTGGGAACTTCCTTAGCAACTGTTGTGAGGGTTTTAACTGGTAGGACTAATAATACCCTGGAGGCAGGGAGGGTCTTGAGGGTAGAAAGAAGATAGATCAAAGGAATGGAATGGGTGGGGATCTTTCAGGCAAAACAATGATTATGTAGATAATAAGGAAGCAGGCCATAGTATCAGAAATGCAGGGTGCTTTATGAGGCAGGGAGTCTGATAAGAGGAGACAAACCTTGTGGAGTTGCATCACTCCTTGCTCAACATCTCAGTAGAGAGAGAGAGATTGATAGGATGGATGTCCCCTCTAGTCAAGCCCTGCCAAGCTCAACCACATCTTCATCATTTCCCAACAGACAAACAAGTATTTCTTTTTTTAAAAAATGTTTTATTTATAAAAAGGAAACATTGCCAGGGGGGTTCACCATTCTGAAACTGGGAGAATATGAACTTTGTTTTATACACTAAATCCCAAGTCCTTTCCAAACAATAACCAGAGTTGCAATTTACAATTGATCAATGGTTTTGACTGTTTCTCTTTCTCTCTCTTTTTCTTTCTTTCTTTCTTTCTTTTTTTTTTCTCTTTGCCATGGGGTTTCATCATTCTAAAACTGAAATTCAGTCAGTTCACATTCTGAACTGACATTTTTCAGATGGAAAGCCAGAGTTGAGTAGTATTCCAGTTTCTCTCTCTCATATATTAAATATAAACAAACATGATGGTGACAACAACAAAAACTTGTAGATTCTTTGAAAGATATTGAGGTCCCTAGAGGGAAATAGAAAAAGAAAGAGTGGATTAGGATAAATCTGAGTGTTAATGGCATTAGAATTTGATAGCAAGGGAGGTGAGTCTATACTACCTAGACTTACATAGTTGAAAATCCATGGCAAGTCAATACAGATTTATTTAAAAATCAAAATGATAATAAGATAATTGATAACTATTATTGACTAAGCATATGAAAATTATATTTGTTTAGACTAAGCATCCAATAAGTGTTAACTATATTAACAGCATTATTATCACTACTGTTATTATTGATGTTATTCTCCATATTTCTGTTCATTCTGAGATTAACAAAAGAGATGACATATTTAAAATAACATATGGAAAATGGTAAAATTCAAGCACACGGTGTTTTATTCACAACCTAATTAATCATAACACATGTTCCTAATTTGACAATAAGCCAACTCTTTTTTTTATGTGTTCATGAGTTAAGAAAGAGGTAATAGATTTTGTTTTCCCAAAAATCAAACACTGTAAAAAGTCAAATTCAAGAACATAATATTTTCTCACAAACTACCTCTATTCAAACATGAAATGTAAACCTACTTTAAACTTTACTATTTAGAAATAAAATTCACTAAGTCAAAAGCATTTAAGCAATTTTCTAGAATCCAATTAGTTTTTCCTGAATCTAAGATATTAAGCTTGCTTTTACAAGCCTTGATCCACTTATTACTAGTAGGGGAGTTCACATTGTTGTCACATAGCAAAATGTTTCTTGATGAGAAGCTGAAGTTGATTGGAGCTGATGGGAGTTGAATTTGAAGATAACGTCAGTCTCCTTATATGTGTCCTCCATGGCTGGATGGATATTCTCTGCTTTTAACTCAGTACAAAGTGCTGCATAAGGATGAGACAAGCCACAATCTAACCTCAAATAATTAATGTGTGAAAACTCGCTTGAATTTTAACTACACAGTTTGCATTTTCATGGGGTCTTTAGTTTTAGCTAATCTGCATTAAAACCAGTAAATTTTCTTTCCAAGACAGGCCACTCTGGGTCCTGATCATTTAACCTTATTGAGAGTTAATTTGTGATTTTATTATGTCAATTCTCTTTCATGAATGTGTTCTTTGAAGTTGTTAAAAAAAAGAGGGCAGCATTGCAAATCATGTAAGAAAATATGATAAAATGAATAGTTACTACCACATAATTTTCCTTTGTTTATTTTAGAGTACAAAAAGACATTGACGCTAATATCGTGAGACACATTTCCCTGTATATTAGAAAATTCATGACTTTTTTGATGTATTTACTGTCATAAGGAAATAAAGTTACAGTGCTCTGAATAAAGATTTGCTATTAAAAGGGAAAATAAGGGGCTAGACTGCAGTCCATCCATTACTAAGAGCAGAGACCTGGGTTCAAATATCTGGTCCCTACCTAAACCGGAAGAACTTCACATGCTGTGAAGCAGGGTAGCAGGTATCTCTCTCTCTCACTCTCCCTCTTTGCCTCCTTCTTCTCTTAGCTTCACTCTGTCCTAACAAACAATAAAGAAAGGGAAAAGGAAAAAAGTGATAGCTGGAAGTGGTGGATTTATTGTGCAGGCACTGAACCCCAGAGATAAGCCTAGAGGCAATTGAAAAATAAAATTAAAAAGGAAAAAGAAAAGAAACTCGTGGAAAAACTGAATCACATTTTATTTCTACAAGGTGAATACTGCAGACATGACCAAGAATTCATAGCATGAAAATTGATGTAGTGAAGATATAGGAATGATTTCAGAAATCCCTTTGGGGAGAATAAATTTGGTAATATATACCAGATCTGACTGCTTAGTCACTTGGATATGCAAAGTCACATGTCTTTTCCCTCAGCACATGCATCTTGGCACCTGTAGTTGAGAATTTGGGTAGATGACACCAAACATTCTCAACAAGACTGGTCAGTGCCACCAGATCCTGCCATTTAATAGTTACTGCACTAGATTGAAGAAACCTCTCTTCTACTTCTTTTTGTTCTTTTTCCTTTTAAACAATTTTATTAATTTAACTATAGCTGTCAGGTTGCATCATGGGGGAGAGAGAAGAGACCTGAGCGGAGCGGGAACACAATTTTTATTCGTGCAGACTCCTCAGAGTTAGGTGAGAGCACAGTGGTTCCAGCCACATGGCGCTAGCAACATGGCCGCCTCCTGCTATGCACAGCAGCCCTTCTCTGGGTCAGGTCGTGGAGGAGAAAAGGGGAGCAAGAGAGAGAAAGGCAGAGGCAGGAGGGCTTTTATGGGAGAAATTCCAGAAGTGGCAAGTCAGGACAGGACTAGCTAGGAAAGGGGGTGGAGAAAAAGGCACTCTGGGAAGGTAGAAAGCTTCCCTAGCAATTGTTGCTAGGGTTTCAGCTCTCACGGGTGTTGTTTTCGATGGGTTATCAACGGGAATGGGCGATGCCCTGAGGGGGTAACGAGGTGGATATATATAAATAAAACTTGCATGGAAATATAATGTTTTGTGGGCTTACCAATGTTCTACCACATCTGCACAATATCCTGACAATAGCAAGAATGTCTGTCTGTATAAAATATGTATTACCCCCCACGTTAGGACAATAGCGCAGCCTTGCTTGAATGGTACCTCCCAGATTGCAATATCCAAGACATCGGCCTGATTTGCACTTACAGAATGTTTTTTACTCTACCTCTTACTTCCTAGATGTGGACTTTTGCCTCTTGTAGAATGTCTACTTTGCTATATATCTATTGCTGGTACTTGCATGGGGGGGCCTCACAGCAGAAAGTAAGCCATACTATGGCCTCTCATGTTAACTCTAGTGGCCAACAACAGGAAGAGACCAGGGGACTATTTAGTTGCAAACAATCCATATATTGTACAGAAGGCAGGGTTTAAATAGCAGAAAAGAACAAAAGACATTTTTCACATGTGACAATAATGATGGGTTTTTAAAGGTCAGAACCTTCATGGTGATGGATTTAAGGAATGAAGAGACTTGATAGGGATAGAGGAGAGTTCAGGGATGATTAGTGGCTATTGGGTAAGAGAGTTAATTAACTGAAGGTATTTAAGAAAACATGTTAATTTTACCAGAAATGGAGAGGTAGACAGAGAAAAGCCTTAAGACAGAATATTGATATATGGAGTATATATGATCAAGAAATGAGGAAATGGAGAGTGGGCCTTACTATTATTCTACTGACAGGGTAGAGTGATGAGGTATGGTTTGTAAGTTTGTATGTAATCAAAATTCCTTTCTCTCTCACCCTTATATCTATTACTACTTCTAGTGTCTTTCCTTTTTTCTTTTTCTTTCTCAGATAAGAGAAACAGTGTCTGTCTCCCTCTGGTGTTTTCTAAATTCACCTCCCTTTCAGTGATGGTATAAAAATAATATCCCTGATAGAAAATGCTTTGGGTCCTAGTGTAATGGGAGGGGCAGAGTTTTCATTTATCTCTCTGGGAGTATGGATCAAAATTCTATTGGGGATGCAGAAGGTGGGAGTAATGGATTCTATAATTGCTTCTCCACTGGACATGTGTGTTGGCAGGTTAATCCATACCACCATCCTATTTCTATCTTTTCCTAGTTTCTATCTTTCTTCTAGGGAAGGACTTTGGAAGGTGAGGTTCCATGAAGTATTGGTCAGGTCATCTGCCCAGGGAGGTCAGGATGGAGCTATAGAAGTACCTGGTACTTGGTGGCTGAAAGGCAGTAAGAAGAGAAGCAGACAGAAAGTTTGATAAACAGTAACCATAGTAGGAGTAGAGAAGATGAAAGTAACCTATGTCTTTGCTTGAGCTTTATAGTTGACATGAGAGTGGACTAGAAATAGTGTGTTGTGTCCCCCCCCTCCCTCTCTCTCTCTCTCTCTTTCCCCCTCTCTCTCTCTCTCTTTCTCTCTCTCTCTCTCTCTATCTCTCTCTCTCTCTCACACACACACACACACACACACACACTCACTCTGAAAAAATGTCATTTTGGGAATGGTAGAATCACTCATATCCAAAACACTTGGCATGGTCAAAAAAATTAAAAGCAAAATCACTTTTCTTCCTGATTATTTTTTCAGAACATTTGGAAGACAATGACCCTAGGAGCAATAGTAGGAATTGCCAATTAATTCACAGCAAATGCCCTTTTGGTGGATTGTTTGTCCTCAGGAGATCTGAAGTACAAAATCACACCAGTAGGAAATTATTCTCTTAAATTTTGCCACCTCAACATGCTTCACCTCAGAGTGTGTCCAGAGACTTCACGTGTGGAATGACAACCCTTCAGCTTCATTACTCAGGTGAGACCTTTCCTTTTATAGTACACTCTAATTTCATCTCAGGTGGTTCACTTTCTAACAAAGTCCCATAACCTAGATATATACCAGTTTCTGTGAGAGAGAGCTTATGTTCACACATATCCATAAACTACTGCAAAATATATACCTGAAAGCAGAAGTACACTAGAGTTTGCAGTGAGTACCTCCCTAACACTTCCTCTCCACTATTCCAAGCTTTGGGTCCATGATTGCTCAACAATTTGTTTGGCCTCGTATGTTAACTCTCTTTTCAATCACCAGGTTCCAGATGCCACCAGGATGCCGTCCAGGCTTCCCTGGATTGAAGATCCCACCAATGTGTTCTGGCTCAACTTCCCCAGAGACACACGCTACTAGGGAAAGAGAGAGGCAGACTGGGAGTATGGACCGACCAGTCAACGCCCATAATCAGCGGGGAAGCAATTACAGAAGCCAGACCTTCTGCAACCCTCAATGACCCTGGGTCCATGCTCCCAGAGGGCTAGAGAATGGGAAAGCTATCAGGGGAGGGGGTGGGTTATGGAGATTGGGTGGTGGGAATTGTGTGGAGTTATACCCCTCCTACCTTATGGTTTTGTTAATTAATCATTTCTTAAATAAAAAAAATATATATAGCTTCATAGTCTTTACCCATTGGCCATATAATGCTATTTTTCTCGGCAAGAAGTGTTATCATGTTTGGGTCATCTGTATAAAAGATTATGGGAAAAGTGAAATTAGTCCTTTGTCTCCTTCTGAAAACAAATCAACCCAGAGTAATGTGGTTATGGTGATGTGCAAAAATAAATGGTGAAATTAGATCATAATTAAATCATAAAGTAAATTGTTTAGCATTTCTTCTCTTTAAATGTACAGAAACTGTAAAATCCATTGCTCAGGGCTGGGTGGAGGCACACCTGGTTAAGCGCACATGTTACAATGCACAAGAACCAGGGTTTGAGTCCCAGTCCCCACTTGCAGGGAGAAGCTTTTTGAGTCTTGAAACAAGGTTTCAGGTGTCTCTTTGTCTCCCTCCCTGACTCCCCCTACCCTCTTGATTTCTGGCTCTCTCCACCCAATAAATAGAAATATCATTTAAAATAGTTATTGCTAATAATTTTGTTAACTCATACTTTTGTCTTACTCTTAGGACCTCTCATTCAGGTTGACTTTTCATTTGGATTACATCTAATTCTTTTCATTGCTGCTTTCATAAAAACATCATTTTACTCAGTTGTTTTACTTTTTGAAGCATTTAGTCTAACTAGGAAAATAGCTCATTTATTCGTGAAACACTTAGTTTAATTTTGTTTAAGTCATTACAGGATCGGAAAGAAGGCTTTGGATAACGTTTTAGATGCCATTTATAAAACTTCTATCCAATCAATGACAAGCATCTGTCCAATCAATGACAAGCTTCTACCATCAATGACTGGCAGGGTCTCTGGCGGGGTGATCTCCAGGGGAAAGGTTCTTTCTCGCTCGCAAAAGGGGACAACACTAAGTAAAGACACCAGGGAAACCTGCAGCGTGCTCAGATCACGTTTATTAGCAGGTGGACATGAGTTAAATAGAAAACCAAACAAAGGGAATTATTGAAATATGACAGAAATTACAGGTTTCTTAAAGATCAGCATGCCCCTAAGGTAGGGGGCTGGTATGACAGGAATTGATGAGATACAAGACAGTTATTCTCCATGACACAAGCAACTTAATTATCCAAAGGTATTTGAGAGAAGCATAGGGGTTAAACCCATAGGGTGAGACAGAGAGAAGATGGATATCAAAAGGCCATATAGTTTGGAATTTCTCTTGTCTGGGGTCTGAGGTGTAATATTAAGTGTGTGATAAGGTGTGTTCTGTGATCAGAAGGTGACTTTGAGTAAGTGAATCTTTTTTTTTTTTTTTTTTTTTTTTAATATTTATTTTATTTATTATTCCCTTTTGTTGCCCTTGTTGTTTTATTGTTGTAGTTATTATTGTTGTTGTCATTGTTGGATAGGACAGAGAGAAATGGAGAGAGGAGGGGAAGACAGAGAGGAGGAGAGAAAGATAGACACCTGCAGACCTGCTTCACCGCCTGTGAAGCGACTCCCCTGCAGGTGGGGAGCCGGGGTTCGAACCGGGATCCTTATGCCGGTCCTTGTGCTTTGCGCCACCTGCGCTTAACCCGCTGCGCTACAGCCCGACTCCCGAGTAAGTGAATCTTAAAGTAGGCGGCCATGTGGCCTGCAGTTAATGGGGAGAAGTATTGGGGTTTCTGTGGGCCTGAGAGTCAAGAAGGAAAGAACTAAGTCTGAGTTTCTCCCCTTTTGCTCACCTCGGTTGAGAGAGACTCACCAAGAGGGTATCTTCTCAGACCTCCATCCAAGGATGGGAGAGTTCTCCCTAAGCTCTATCAAGCTTACACATAGTCCCAACAAATGACCTAAAAATGTAGGGACACTGAAGAATTATTATTCTCTGAAGAATACAGCAGATTTGCAGTGTGGAATTCTCTGATCTTGGAGCAAAATACATGAAAAACAATGACCTGGGTCATCACTGAGAAGACAGAGGACTAAATGGAGGCAGAATAAAAAATTGAAGGGGGAATCCTGTTAGTAGAGAACATTTGTGAAAACGGGTCCAGTCCAAATTCCCAGAGTGAGAGAGCTTTCACTTGGAGAAAAGACACACTTCTCTAACCCTGGGAAGGTTTGCCACTTAATTTGATGCAGACCCACTTTATTGTAGTTTATTTATTTATTTATTATTATTTTTTGTTCCTTGCCTTTGTCTTGGTGTCAAAATTGTATATATATTGTTAGGGACTAAATAAAAGAATACACTGTGATACTTCCTTCTAGAAATGTTAGCGCTTCAGGTCTTATGTTCAAGTCTTGAATCTATTTCAAGTTAATTTTATGTGTATGACATAGGATATTGGTACTGTTTTATTTTTTTTTTCCATTTGTCATTGGGGCTTCCTTGCTCCAGTAAGAAAGAGATAAACACAGAGAGACACATAGAAAGAGGAAAGAATAGCACAGCACTGACACTTCTCCAAGGAAACAGGGGCTGGGCTTAAAGCTGGCTTGTGTGCCCGGCAAAGTGAGAACACTATCCGGGTGAGCTGTGTCACTGACTCTTGCGCTTTCTCTCCCCTTTTCATTTTGCCAGCAGGACTTCTGATGGAACCCATGTGTTCATTGTATCCAAGTAAAGGATGAGAGACAGATAAACAAAGACAGAGAGAAGGAGAGACATGCAGCATCCTTTTAAAGTTATGAATAGATGCTATATCTTGTCAAATGACTTTTGGCATCTCCTGAGTAGACAGCAAACATTTGATACTTTGCTGTTTTTTAATAAATATTTTTTATTTGAATGCGATATAGAGGGAGAGAGAGAGAAGGAACTGAGCACTGCTCAGTTTGGGCTTATGGTGGTATAGAGGCTTGGACCTGGGACTTCAAGTCTCAGGCAAAAAATCTTTTGCAGAACCATTATGCTGTCTCCTTCTCCATCTTGTTAATATATATTTCTTAATTATTTCCTATTCTACCTATCCTTCAGTTATGACACAGAATTTGATCTATTTCTATCTAACTTTATCTTCTGTTTCATTCAAACCCCGCCTAATAATTTGACTTTCTTCTTAAAATGCCAATTGACTCCTAATATCAGTGTGAACCTGACTGTCATTTTACTTTGCGTAAAATTCATTTTTATTGTATAACAAGAAGTTGTACCCCCGCTTAAGCTCTCCATTTTACACATCTAATCCTTTACGTATGGAGGAGTCAGAATTTATCAACAGCTCTGAGAGCACCCACAGAGAAAAATTACTGTTTAGTTCTCTAACTTCAGTTTGCCTGCTTAGCAAGTGGTCGTGTTAATGTTCAAACTGAGACATCCGATCTCAAGACTCTTCAAGCTTTACTGAAAAGCCGCCTCACTGTAGACAGTGATCAATTTGGTCTATCAGATGAATACAGAGAGATATGTCTTAGGAATTTATGTTTACTTGAAAGTGTATAGATTATGTGATTTGGCAAAACTTTCTACAGTATGTGTGTCTTTTTTTTCTAATATTTTATTTATTAATGAGAAAGGAGGAGAGAAAGAAAGAACCAGACATCACTCTGGTACATGTGCTGCTGGGGATTGAACTCAGGACTTCATTCTTGAGAGTCCAGTGCTTTATCCACTGTGCCACCTCCTCAACCGCTATTTTTTTTTCTAACAGGGTGTCTCATTTCTGTCCCTTAAAGGAATTTATAAGGTTGATATTCTCAAAGGTTGTAGTATCCCTTTAACACAACTGACTGGATTTTTAAAAATTATTTATAAAATGGAAGTATTGACAAGACTATAGGATAAGAGGGGTACATTTATACACAGTGCCCACCCCCAGAGCTCCATATCCAATTCCCTTCCTTAATAGCTTCCCTATTCTTTAACCATCTGGGAGTATGGACTCAGGACTATTATGGGGAGCAGAAGGTAGAAGGTCTGGTTTCTGTAATTTCTTCCCCACTGAACATGGGCGTTGACAAGTCGATCCATACTCCCAGCCTGTCTCTGTCTCTTCCTATTGGGGGAGAGCTCTGAAGAAGTGGGGATCTAGGACATAGGGTAGGGTTGTCTGCCTAGGGAATCTGGTTGGCATCATATTATCATCTGGAACCTAGTGGCAGAGGAGGGGAAGACAGAGAGGGGGAGAGAAAGACAGACACCTGCTTTACCGCCTGTGAAGCGACTCCCCTGCATCTGGGGAGCTGGGTACTTGAACCGGGATCCTTATAAGGGTCCCTGAACTTTGTGCCACCTGCTTTTAACCTGCTGCGCTACCGCCCAACTCCATGACTGTTTTCTATTTCAATTGAATACATCTGTGCCGAATCTGATTTTAAAAAAATACATTGCTGATAGGGTAAACTTAAGACTTTAAATATATTCAATAATAGACAAAAAAAGTAAGAACCACACTAGCATAATTCACATAATAGAGTGGGGTTATGCTGAGAACACTATATTCACTGAACTCATAAATAAAAAGTTGATACATTCAAAAAGAGCTTAGCATCTTTGAATTTGAATCTATGAAGAATAGCTCAATTTAATACCCATAATTTTCTGCTGTTTATCTAATAGCTTATAAGATGAGCTTGCTCCGGGACTCTAGATAATCCTGTGTCCTACAATGTCCTTGTAACTGTGTGTGGATTTATTACAGAATTATATGAACATTCAAAAGGAAACTTCGGATATGACTGCATTGCTACTGAATTCCTTGACAAAGGATTTTCCCCTATAATGGCAAATGTGTGGTTGCCTGTAAAATACTTGAATATGTGTGATGGAGTTATACTTTTTGTCTAATTTCATGTATAACTACAGATATTCAACTTTCTATCATCATTATCATGAAATTATCATTTAAATTACATACTAAACATCACATAGGAAAACTATGTCTGATATCATTTTTAACCAACTATCATCATTTCTTTGTTGTTTTCAATTCACTCAAAGGTAGAATAATAAAAGCAAAAGCACATTAAATTCAAAAGTTTGTAAAGGAAAAAAAACTGACTTTATTTGACATGGACATAGTAGCTATCCGAATAAAATATTTTTATATTGTGAAGGAGAGATCGATTATTATATTTAGCTACAAATCATCTCATTTCATGCAGCACATATGTGACAAAGATGCAAAAGTTTATAATGTAATTACTGAAAAAGCTACAGAATTTTCTATATGTACTAAAAGAGGAACATTCTTATTCAGGACCACATCTAGACCACAAAAACAAAAACTAAATAAATGTTCTCTCTCATCATAGTAAAGGCAGATAAGCACCTTCTGCTATGATGACTAGAAAAACCTCCCTGAACAAGGACCAGGGTTCAAGCCCACAGACTCCACCTGCAGGGGAAAGCTTTGTGAGTGGTGAAGCAGGGTTGGAGGCATCTCTCTGTTTCTCTTCCTCTCTACCTTCCCTTTCTCACTCAATTTCTGTCTGCCTCTATCCAATTATTAAAGATTATAAAGAAAATTTTAAAATATTTTAAAAAAAGAAAAGAAAAACTTCCTCAGAATTAGCAAGATTCAATTTGGCTCAACAAGAAGAGAAAAAGGTTCGATACACAAAAATACAGTAAAATTTCCAGCCAGTCATGACTTCATATCCCCAGACAGTAACTTGGGTACATCTGCATATCAGAGGTCAGGCTCAGGGAAAAAAAAACAAAACTAGTATGGTCATGGGCCCTTTGGAATATAACTAATATAGGCCTACTAGCTATCTTCAAAATGGAGACCCCTTGTAATTGGATTCATTTCATTGAAAATGTCTTTAAAATTTATGCGGAAAAAAGTTCTGCCAATATTTTTCTCTAAGTATCTGATAGTTTGTGGTCTAACATCCAAGTCCTTGATCCACTTGGAATTTACTTTTGTATTTGGTGAAATACAGTGATTCAGTTTCATTCTTCTGCATGTTTCAACCCATTGTTTCCAACACCATTTGTTGAAGAGACTCTGCTTTCCCCATGTAATAGTCTGGGCCCCTTTGTCAAAGATTAGATGTCCATAGGTGTGGGGCCTCATTTCTGGGCTCTCAATTCTATTCCACTGGTCAGTGTGTCTGTTCATGTTCCAGTACCAAGCAGTTTTGATGACAATGGCCCTATAATACAGTTTGAGATCTGGGAGTGTGATGCCTCCGGTTCTGTTCTTTTTTCTCAAGATTGTTTTGGCAAGACATTTTCAATGAAACAAATCCAATTACAAGGAAGACTAAGGCAAGTATAAACCTATGGGACTACATCAAATTAAAAAGCTTCTTCACAGCAAAAGAAACTACTACCCAAACCAAGAGACCCCTCACAGAATGGGAGAAGATCTTTACATGCCATACATCAGATAAGAGTTTAATAACCAACATATATAAAGAGCTTGCCAGACTCAACAACAAGACAACAAATAACCCCATCCAAAAATGGGGGGAGGACTTGGACAGAATATTCACCACAGAAGAGATCCAAAAGGCTGAGAAACACATGAAAAAATGCTCCAAGTCTCTGATTCTCAGAGAAATGCAAATCAAGACAACAATGAGATATCACTTCACTCCTGTGAGAATGCCATACATCAGAAAAGGTAACAGCAGCAAATGCTGGAGAGGGTGTGGGGTCAAAGGAACCCTCCTGCACTGCTGGTGGGAATGTCAATTGGTCCAACCTCTGTGGAGAACAGTCTGGAGAACTCTCAGAAGGCTAGAAATGGACCTACCCTATGACCCTGCAATTCCCCTCCTGGGGATATATCCTAAGGAACCCAACACATCCATCCAAAAAGATCTGTGTACACTTATGTTCTTGGCAGCACAATTTGTAATAGCCAAAACCTGGAAGCAACCCAGGTGTCCAACAACAGATGAGTGGCTGAGCAATTGTGGTCTATATACACAATGGAATACTACTCAGCTGTAAAAAAATGATGACTTCACCGTTTTCAGCCGATCTTGGATGGACCTTGAAAAAAATCATGTTGAGTGAAATAAGTCAGAAACAGAAGGATGAATATGGGATGATCTCACTCTCAGGCTGAAGTTGAAAAACAAGATTAGAAAAAAAAAACACAATTAGAACCTGAACTGGAGTTGGCGTATTGCACCAAAGTAAAAGACTCTGGGGTGGGTGGGGAGAATATAGGTCCATGAAAGATGATGAATGACATAGTGGGGGTTGTATTGTTAAATGGGAATCTGGAGAATGTTATGCATGTACAAACTATTGTATTTACTGTTGAATGTAAAGCATTAATTCCCCAATAAAGAAATAAATTATAAAAAAAAATGGAGACCCCAAATCTTCATCTACAATATCCCAGCCTTTAGGTTCGTGATTAGTCAATATATATTTGGTTTTATATGATAAATTGTTTTTCAGCCACCAGGTTCCACATGCTACCATGATGACAACCACACTTCCCTAGGCAGACAACTGTTGGTATGCATGAGACCCCTTCTGTTTCATTTGGTTTAAATTCCCCCTGCTTAACACTATTTTATTTACATAACCACTGTTAACAAGTTCCACCCTCCCTCCAGGGCATTTGTGGTTCAATGATAGGATTCTTGCCTAATCTGCCCCCTCTTTGACACACTCTGATTTTCACCAGTCAATTTTCTCTCCACCCTCTCTATGTCACATCCTGTTTCCACCCTACTTGGGAAGTATATATAAAGACAGCATTGTGAGTTTTAGAGTACCTTTTAGTTTAGCTTAGCTCGGCTTAAATTGTGCTGTGTCCTGCATGAATAAACAGATACTGCGTACAACCCAGCCATGAGTCCCTGGTCGTCTGTTACCCGCCCGTGAAGCCAGCCCAGCGAAAACGACAGACAACCCCAACAGTGTGTCCTGGAACCCAGCTTACTCAGAGCCCCACCCCACTAGGGAAAGAGAGAGACAGGCTGGGAGTATGGATCAACCTATCAACACCCATGTTTAGTGGGGAAGCAATTACAGAAGCCAGACCTTCCACCTTCTGCATCCCACAGTGACCCTGGGTCCATGCTCCCAGAGGGATAGAGAATAGGAAAGCTATCAGGGAGGGAATGAGATACGGAGTTCTGGTGGTGGGAATTGTGTGGAGTTGTGCCCCTCTTATCCTATGTTTTTGTCAGTGTGTCCTTTTTATAAATAAATTTTTTGAAAAAGAAAGAAATGTGTAAATTGGGCACTCTGGAATAATAGTGTATCTTGATAATGGATACTGATTAGGTCAGAGTAAATGACATTGTAAGAGAAAAGCAGGGGAGTTCAATGACAACAAAAGGAACTTGGTCCTTCATGTCAAGTATGAGGCAGATCTAACTAACTTCCTCCATACTGGATTTAGTCTGCCTGAGGCAGATGACTCACAAATAAGTAGACCAAAATAACTACGTGAGCTAGTATCCCTGCCGTGAAAGACAGGATGAGACAGGGGTGCTAGGCCTGCTGTGAAAGACAGGATGAGACAGGGATGCTGTGCCTGCTGTGGAAGACAGGATGAGACAGGGGTGCTGTGCCGCCGTGAAAGACAGGATGAGGGAGGGGTGCTATGCCGCTGTGAAAGACAGGATGAGGGAGGGGTGCATCTGAACAGCAGATGATCATGAAATATCTCTAGAATAAATACATTCTATACAGGAGAAATCTTTTTTAAAATGTGTTTGTATGTTATAAAGAGCTTGATTATCAAACATATCATTCATTTTAGTTTGTGTGTATATATATATGTATATATGCATATATATATATATATATATATATATATATATATATACATTGCATTGCAAACATCAAGTCTGATAAAAGATACAGAAATTAGGGGCTGAGTGGTAGTCCTGGTTGAACTCACACATTATCAGGTTCAAGGACCTAGGATCAAACCTACAGTCCCCATCTGCGGGGTAATGCTCCCCTCACAAGTGGTGAAGCCCTGCTCCAGGTGTCCCTTCCCAGTTGTTCTATGTTCTATCATAATTAAAATGACAAAAAAAATTTTTTTAGAAGCACAGGAAAATGCATGACCAGAGAGGTGGAACAATGAATAGAGTACTGGACCAGAGGTGTGAGGTCCTCAAGTTCAGTCCCCATCATTGCATGTGTCAAAGCCATGTTCTGGCTCTCCCTTTCTCCCATCAATAAATAAAAAGAGAATTTTTAAAAAATATACAGCAAATAATTAATTATTAATTAGAAGATAATATGCCAGTCATTAAAGATGGAAATCATCTTGGAGAAAGTATCTAAGTACAGTCAACTGTTAACCCCATTGACCTGACCTAGGGCCCATATAGATTCATATTTAGCACAGAAGTTTGCATATTCTCTGAGTCCCTGAAGGGCTTATGATGACGTTCCTGATGGAACTGACCAGGGGTGGTGGGGAGAGAGATCTGTTAGAGGTCTGGCCCATAATATCTGTGTAGGAATCCAAGCATTTCATTAGTATGGCCCCAGATGATGGGGTGGCCTGGTAGTGACCAAAAGGTCCAACATTAAGTGATCCAGTCTCTTGATATTTTCCAGACTTTGTTGTCTCTTCTTTTTATGATAAATTTAGACATTCTCCCAGTTGTTAAAGTGTTGAGTGTAATTTGTTGTTAGATTTGTGTTAGATTTGTGAAGTTTAGCTAGTCTCTGTCCTAATCTGGCTTCCTAGTAATGTTATACGCTCTGACTACATCTTCCCAGATGTACTTTTTAGCCCATATCCATGGAAACTATCAAGCTCCGACAAAAATTGCTAAAGTCACAGGTCCCTAGAGACATACCCAAAATAGACTTCTTAGTTTCTTCTCTCCATCTTAGCAGCCTTAATTTCATCTGCTCTACTCCTACTTTTGGGTTCCTGTTTATTGTTCAGTGTTATTATTTTATCTTGTCTTATATCTTACCACTTTTCAACCACCAAGTTGAAGAGGCTACTAAGATTTCATCCTGACTTTCCTAGGCAGAGGACTTCACTGATGTATCCTGGAACCTCACTTATCCAGAAACCTACTCTACAAGGGAAAGACAGAAGTAGGCTAGGGGTAAGGATTGGCCTGCCTACAACCAAATCCAGCAGAAAAGCAATGACAGCAGCTAAAACCTTCTAAACCCCCAAAAGAATTCTGTCCATATTCCCACAGGGGGAGAAATGTTTTGAGAAGATGACCAGACAGTTCTGAACTCCAATTACATCGAGATTCCAAGAGTCTAAAAGAGAAAAAGGGAAACAATATTTAGAAATAGCAATAGGTGTAGGTGTGACATAAAAAGGAATAGAAGGCAGGGCCACAGGAAAAAAATGACAAATATTTATATAAGTATAGATACAGAAATAGTAGTCAACCCATATCTGTGACCTTGTGAAAACTAAGGCAGTTTCCAATTGAAGGAAGAAGGACACAGAACTCTGGTGGAACTATGTGGAGTTATACTCCTGTTGTCTCATAATTTTGTAAATCAGCTTAAATCACTAATAAAAAAAGGAAATAAAACATATAAACAACTGCTTATTCTTAATTCCTTAAAATGAGTTATAATCATAAATGTATCCATTTTTCTAACACTACACCTTACTTATGACATTGAAATTATGAATTGAGTACCCATTACACAAGGCAGTAACCATGTTACTTAAAAAATGCATCAGTGAAAGGGAGTCAGTGCAGCAGGTTAAGCACACATGTCACAAAGCACAAGGACCAGCATAAGGATCCCAGTTTGAGTCCCTGGGTCCCCACCTGCAGGGGAGTCACTTCACAGGCAGTGAAGCAGGTTCTGCAGGTGTCTGTCTTTCTCTTTCCCTCCCTGTCTTTCCCACCTCTCTCCATTTCTCTCTGTCCTATCCAACAACAACAACAACAACAATAATAACTACAAAAATAAAACAAGGGCAACAAAAAGGGGAATAAATAAATATAAAAAAATGCATCAGTGAACAAAACAGAAATAAAAATACTGTTCTTCACATAATTTATATTCTTCCAGGAGAAAACCTTTTAACTTTTTTTATATTCCAAAACAATCAAAAGACACAATAAATTATAATACTCCCTTTGTTATTTCTTTTAAAAGCAACTTGACCAAATAACCACGAGGGTGAATAAAATAAGACATCCCATTCTCCTCTCCCTTCTTTAAAGTAGGACTAATAACCAAGTAAACATGAGTCAGTTTAATAAGAAAACAAATAAAGAGTAATAAGAATATGTGAGCCTTCATGTTTGGGAGGCCTAGGGATTCTGAGAAACTCATGAATCCATGCACTTGTTCAAACTGTAAACATATAAAAATAGAAATGAAGGCAAAGCTGTAAGTTCCCATCTCCTCCAGAAAGAAGGAAGGATGTTGTATGAAACATAAGACAGTATGCAGTACCTGTCAACGCCCATGTCCAGCGGGGAAGCAATTACAGGAGCCAGACCTTCCACCTTCTGCATCCCACAATGACCCTGGGTCCCTACTCCCAGAGGGATAAAGACTAGGAAAGCTATCAGGGGAGGGGATGGGATACGGAGTTCTGGTGGTGGGAACTGTGTGGAAGTATATCCCTCTTATCCTATGGTCTTGTCACTGTTTCCATTTTATAAATAAAAAACTAAACAAAAAAAACATAAGATAATAGTGACAAGATCTCAGATGACTCAAAATCAGAACTTGGCAGCTTTGGAGGGTAAAATACATATGCCCTCTGATAGCCATTAACTGGACTTTCTCTAGAATTATATATTAAACCTAATCTACAATTCTCCTCCCAAAGTCCTGCATATGAGATTATTTTGCCAAAAATATACAAACTATGCATTGAGTATGACATATTTTTATGCAAAATATCCCAGGTCCATCAAGTCACCTCTGCAGAAGCATTGCACTCCTAACTGCTGACATCAGTGTCCGAGTATTTTAAGCAGTAATCAATCATGACACAAAGGACATCAAACTAATGAAAAACTGAGCAGGAATGGACCTATCCTGAAACTTGTTTTTATAAGTACAGTAGAAATCTGCACTTTTCCAACCCAATTTATCTATTCCATGTATTCAACATTCAACAACCACCAACCAAAATGCCAGGGATCAATTGACTACAGTACTAAGGCTGGAAGTACTAGGTGCTTACTAATAACATAATTTTTTCAAACATCAAGTGTTGTTTTCGCCGGGTTATGTTGTTTTCGCCGGGCTGGCTTCACGGGCGGGTAACAGATGACCAGGGACTCATGGTTGAGCTGTAGGCAGTATCTCTTTATTCATGCAGGACGCAACACAATCTAAGACGAGCTAAGTTAAACTCAAAGTACAGTACTGTAAAACTCACAATGCTGTCTTTATATATACTTGCCAAGTAAGGTGGAAACAGGATGTGACATAGTGAGGGTGGAGAGAAAAGTGACTGGTGAAAATCAGAATGTGACAAAGAGGGGGCAGATTAGGCGAGAATCCTATCACTGAACCACAAATGCCCTGGAGGGAGGATGGAACTTGTTAACAGTGGCTATGTAAATAGAATGAAGTGGTTATGTAAATAGAATAGTGTTAAGCAGGGGGGATTTAAACCAAATGAAACAGAAGGGGTCTCATGCATACCAACAATCAAGAATTATATACCATTGGAGATCAGGTGGGTTAAGAGTACTTAATCTGAAGCACAAGGACCAGCGCAAGGATATGGGTTCGAACCCCCACTTTCCACCTGCAGAAGGGATGCTTCACAAGCAGAGAAGTGGATCTGAAGGTGTCTATCTTCCTCTCTCGTTCTTCTCTATCAATTTCTCTCTGTCCTGTCCAATAAAATGGAAAAAAAGAGACTGCCAGGAGCAGTGGGTTAGGAGTGTTGGCACATAGCTCCAGCAATAACCCTGGAAACAAATAAATAAACAAAGAGGGAGTCGGGCGCTAGCACAGCGGGTTAAACACAGGTAGCACCCAAAGTGCAAGGTCCAGAGTAAGGATCCAGGTTCAGCCCCCGGCTCCCCACCTGCAGGGGAGTCACTTCACAGGCAGTGAAGCAGGTCTGCAGGTGTCTATCTTTCTCTCCTGCTCTCTGTCTTCCCCTCCTCTCTCCATTTCTCTCTGTCCTATCCAACAACAACGACATCAGTAGCAACAACAATAATAACTATAACAACAATGAAAAACAACAAGGGAAGCAAAAGGGAAAATAGGTAAATATAAAAAAAGAATTATGTACCAGCTTAATTCAAATTTAGTAAAGGAATTAAGTGTTTACATAATGCCTCAGGCTCCAAATTCCCAGGTTCATGCTCTGCACAACCATAAACCAGAGCTGGACAAGGTTTTGATTCTTGCTTCCATTAAACTAATATATATATAAAATTAGTTTATATGTGTATATATGTGTGTGTATGAGTGTGTGTGTGTGTGTGTGTGTGTGTGTGCATATGTGGCTGGTGAACCCATAGGCTTTGCAATACGTAAGATATACATGTAATGAGTAGCCTGCTTCAACTAGTCCTATTTTGAATGATTAACCATGAACGTACATAGAAATTATGAAACTGAAATTAAATTATATTCTATCCCTGTGTTCTCCAAGAAAATAATTCTACAAGCATAAAACAGATCAATAGGGGGGAAAGTAAAGAGAAATTCGTTGATATATGCACCTTATGTACACATGAGACCCAGAAAATTTGGTTTTAGACACCAGTTTTGGTTTCCTTTTTTTATTATTATCCATTTGCATATTATAGGATAAAGACAGCCAGAAACTGAGAAGGGAAGGGGAGATAGAGAGAAGGAAAGAGACAGAGAGACACGTGCAACCCTGATACACAACTGGCAAACCATTCCCTGTCAGGTGGGTACCAGGGGCTTGAACTTGGGTCTTTGCACACTGTAATATATGTGTTTAACCCGGTGCACTCCCTCCTGCTCCGTCACCCCCAATTTAAATTTCTAAAGCAGAAACCTTTGTCCATTTAGGAAACACAGTTCTGCCTCCACAAGGAGTGGGGAAGGTCAGTGTACAAAGAAAGTTACTAATGAAAATCAAAACCCAAGCTTCTTCACCTCCATGGAATAGGTCCTCTCTGGAAAAAAAAAAAAAAAAAAAAAGATTGCTACAAAGCTACTCTTCAATGTTCTTACTGTAGGATACCCCTCCCATAAAATTGACCTCCTATCCAGGATATGACTTTTTCTCCTAAAAGACCAATGAGTGGGAATGTGAAATTAGAACCTTTTTAATAGACTGAGCATGCTAGTCTAACAAGCACATTGTATCTCTCTGGCCAAAGTATTTCTTATCCCAGAGTTTAGCGTGCTGATTTACCAATGGTGACTTTTCTGCAAAGGTCTGATGTAAGAAAACAGTAAACTGAGGGGGTGTAGTATACTCTTTAGGCACATAACTTCCTCCTTAGACATGTGCCTGCATAACTCAGATTTAATGCCTGTATTTTAGTTCTTACATTATCATCACCATCATCATCATCATCATCATCATCACTAGAGCACTGCCCAACTCTGGTTTATGGTGATTTGAAGGATTGAATCTGTGAATTTGGAGCCTCAGACATGAGAGTCTCTTTACACAATCATATGCTATCTACCACCACCTCTTACTTTATTTCTAAGATCTAAACAGTAATACCGGTCATGATTCTCTTATAACTTCAACAAGTTTTTAAGTAGATCTATGTTTTTAATTTATTTATGAGAGGATTGATGATTTATAGTTGACAGTAAACACAATAGTTTGTACATGTATAACATTTCCAGATAACAACAGAATCCCCACTAGGTCCTTCTCTGTCATCATGTTCCAGGACTTGAGCCCTCTCCCCCAGAGTCTTTTACTTTGGTGCAATACACCAGCTCTGTTTTTTTGAGCTACCCATGTTACTAAGACACTAACAGATGATCACTGAGGATTATTTTACAATGCCAGGAACATACATTTACAAAGTTAGTATTTTCAGCAAATATATAAAGATCTCACAAGTTGTTAGGTAATTATCAAGTACCTCCTACAAAAGTCTCAGCTCCTAACTGGACTTGTATTATTAGTTTACTGAGGGCCTCTTTTCTGCACTAAATTGGCCTTCGATATCTGTGGTTAGCAGTTATTGATCTCCCATTAACCCCCTGCGGAGAAAATAAATGAGGTAGGAAAAAAGGACTTTTTTTGCAGCTGTGATGAGACATGAGAAAAAGACTAGGAGATCTCTCAAAGAATCTGGTTTTTTTTTTTTGTTTGTTTGTTTGTTTGTTTTAGGATCTGAAGAAAGAATGGAAACAGAACTGGGCAAAAAACTCCAACTAGTAACTCAAATAGCAGAGACAACTAATAAGCCTATGAAAAGGTGTTGTATGTTATATACCCTTAAAGCCTCAGATTAAGTTAGTAAAAAAAGGGGAGGGGGCTATCACTACATATCTATTAAAATCATTAGACTGAAAAACAAATAACAGAGGGTGGTGGTGGGGGCAGGGTAGATAGCATAATGGTTATGCAAAGAGACTTTCATGCCTGAGGCTTCAAAGTGACAGGTTCAATCCCCCACACTGCCATTAGCCAGAGCTGAGCAGTGCCCTGCAAATAAACAAACAAAAAGTAAATAAATCCAAAAGCAAGTAATAAATGCAAATTATATTACAGCTTGGACCTAAAACAGTGGAAATCTCTTTCATTGTGGAATAAAAGCTGGTATAATCACTTTGGAGAACAGGTTAGTTATTTCCTACAAAAGTAAACATACCATACAATCATGCTATTTGTGCTATTGGATGTTTGTCAAAATGATCTGAAAATGTATAAGCACATAAAAGCACACAAGTAAATGCTTACATAAACATTATTCACAACTGGCTTGAATCCTAGCTTATTTTTCAGTAGCTGCATGGATGAATAAATAATGGGTCCTGGAGCCCCACTTGCCCAGAGTCTTGTCCCACTAGGGAAAGAGAGAGACAGGCTGGGAATATGGATCCACCTGCCAACACCCATGTCCTTCAGAGAAGCAATTACAGAAGCCAGACCTTCTACCTTTTGCACCCCATAATGATTCTGGGTCCATACTCCCAAAGGGTTAAAGAATAGGAAAGCTATTAAGGGAAGGGATGACACAGGGAGTTCTGATGGTGGGAATTGTGTGGAGTTGTACCCCTCTTATCCTATAGTTTTTGTCAGTATTTCCTATTTATATAAAAATAAATAAATTATGGTTAACCCAGACATTTGAACAGTACTCAGCACTAAAAATACGCTATCAAGCCACAGCTAATGACAAGGAGCAACCTTCAAAGCATAGTACTGACTGACAAAAGTCAATGTGGTTACATATATTATGATTCTAACTATGTAATATTCTGAGGAAGGTGGTCAAATTAGACAAATGCAAGATTATCAAAAAAGGTATTTTCAAGATGCTAAGCTAGGGACATCAAAACCCTGGGGTCTGCAAGAGAAACATTGGTCCTGCACTTATCAAAGGAGTTCCCACTTAACCAATCATTGTATTTTTCAGATCTAACAAAAGTGATCATTATTTCCCAAGGCTTGTTGTTTTTGTTTTATTTATTTCTTTATTTGTTTGTTTGCCAAAGCACTGGTAAACTCTGGTTTTTGGTGACTATGTGAATTGAACCTGAGACCTTTGGTGCCTCAGGCACAAAGGCCATTTGAAATAACCATTAAACTATTCCCCCTGAGCCTTCATGTCCCTTTTTCACCTGGCATTTTGAATCTCCTCCTGTCTCTTTTCAATTCTCTGAGGCTTTAGTTTTGATATGTATGCTATCCTGTACCAAGGACCTACACGATCATTTGGACTATCTCTTGAAAATATTAATACAATTCTCTTTATTTTTCTAAACAAGCTGACTCATTCTTATTTATTTGTAGAACTCCTGAGAATTTAGTGAAGGCCAGAATCATTTTTTTGTCATCCCTATAGAAGGAAAGGTAAAATTATACACTATAAACAAAATTAGTAGTTACTAGGGAGAGACTAGGAGGTAGACAGAAATGGGGTCACAATATTTTGTGCGACACAGGGCAGAACAGATCTTAATGTGCTACTGTGATTTCCAGACTGGATGTGTGGCCATTTCCCCACAACAACAAGTACCTCTCCAACAGCCACAGAATGTCCAAGAACTTAACTCAATCTTGATTCTACTTGGATATACACAGACTCTTGAAGTTAAGGGTTCAAGTTCTCTAAGACTGCCTTCCACTTTAAATGTCAATAGTAAGCCTAGGCTGTTACTTATAAGTATGCCACACAAGCTCTGTATTGGGGTTTCCCAAGATTCCCTTAGATGTCTGGAACTAATCATTGTCGGGCTAGCGTCGCTGGAGAGAGAAGAGACCAGGAACTCATGGTGCCATGGTAATACAATTCTTTATTGATGCAGACTCCCCAGAATCGGGTGTGATCACAGTAGGTTTAGGCCATGTAGAGCTAGCCAAATGGTCACCTCCCGCTATGCACACCAGCCCTTCTCCAGGTCAGGATGTGGAAGAGAAAGAGAGAGACCGGAAACAGGAGTGACTTTTATAGGAGAATTCCAGAAGTGGCAAGTCGGGATGGAATTGGTGAGGAAAGGGGGTGGAGAAAACACGGCACTCTGGGAAGGTAGAAAGCTTCCATAGCAATGGTTGGTATAGTTTTTTGGCTTGCCAGAATGGGTGATACCCTGAGGGGGTAATGTGGTGGTGGAGGAGTCATTTTTAAAACAAGACAGAAGATTGATATGTAAATAATAATACTCGCATGGAAATATAGTGGTTTGTGGGTCCTGCCTAACTCAACAACATCTGTACAATACCCCAACAAATCATAACCTGCATCTGACCAACTGAGTATGTACTGGAGTTCTCATGACCATCTCTTCAGGTTTGATTCATTTGCTTAGGACTGCTCAGAGAACTCAGCAAATGTGTTTATATCAATCATCAATTTATTACAAAGGGCATTGTGATTACAAAGTGCTGGGAAATTGTGCAGATGCAGTCACAGTCGCCATGTTGTCCTCTCGGGGCATTGTCAATTCCCTGTGATAGTTAGAGTGCTTTGTTTACTCCTCCTCCTTCCCATCCCTGTGAGAGCTATTATCCTATCCTGGAGTGCTTTGTTTACTCCTCCCCCTTCCCATTATCTATCCCCGAGTGCCTTGTTTCCTAGCCAATCAGGTCCCGACTTTCTCCCATAAAAGCCCTTCTTCTTCTGCCTCTCGCTCTCAGAAGGGTGCTGCGCCTAGCTGGAGGCGACCATTTTTGGTAGCTCCACATGGCCCGGACTGCTGTGCTCTCACCCAACTCTGAGGTGTCTGCTCGAATAAAGAATTGTGTTCCCTCTCTGCTCCGGATTTCCACTCTCTCTCCTCCACATCACAGCCCAACAACAAAGGGAGAAGATAAATAAAAGAGATGTCAAAATAATTCCAAACTTCCTTTTTTATTAAAATCTTTTTTAAAAAACTATTTATTATTGGGTAGAGATAGAGAGAAATTGAGGGGAAGGTAAAATATAAATGGAGAGAGACAGAGAGACTCCTGCAACCCTGCCCACCACTTGTGAAGCTTTTCTCCTGCAGGTGGGTACCAGGGGCTTGAACACAGGTCCTTGTGCCCTGTAACGTGCACTTAACCAGGTGCTCCACCACCTGGCCCCTGCTGAACTTCCTTATTCATGGCATTCCACTCTCCCAACATCTGCACCCGGGAAAAGCCCAGAAACATTCCAAATACTATCCTTTGGGGGTTTTATGAAGGCTCTGAGGATTCATTTTTCTTTTCTTTTTTCTTTTTTTTTTTTTTTAAGGAAGGAAGGAAAAAAAGGAAGGAACTTATCCTGGTAATTTGGAGCTGGGATCTAGCATAGTGATCATGCCAAATTCTTTAAAAAAATACATAGGACGGGGGGAGATAGCATAATGGTTATGCAAATGACTCTCTTATTTGAAACTCCAAAGTCCTATGTCAATCCCCTGCCCCACCATCAGCCAGACCTGAACAGTGCTCTTGTGTTTCTTTCTGTCTCTATCTACATCTCTCTCAAAAATAAAATAAATTTAAAAAATAATTAAATATATTTGAAATAACCAGAGTATCACTCTGGCACAAACCATGCTCAAGATCAAGCCTGAGACCCCTTGCTTGAGTGGCCAGTATTTCCTCACAGTGGCACTGACTTAGAGGATAGATGGATATTCCTTTGTTAAAACTTGTGTTAGTAGTCCTCTCTTGTCCTGGCCTTACACCAATCAGAGCTTGCTGTTGCACACCCCACCCCACATTCTTTAGCAGAACAGCTTGAGATAAGAGCTCTTAGGCAGGAATCCAGGCTGGCTGGAACCAAGCAGGAATTCAGACCCTGTGCTCCAGCATTGAGTTGCATTGCATCCTCAATGTAAAACATTTACCATCTCCCCTTAATAACTGAAATGTTACCAGGCTGTAAAATCCTATAAAGCTGGATGGAAGTCACTCCCTTGGGGGACTCAGAGAACTTCCTGGAGCTATCCAGTTTGTCTCGCCCACCAGTGAAGGAAACTTCTCTCTTTTCACCACACCTGACTTAGTTAGGTCTCATGTTTGGGGATAATTTCTGCATTGCCATCTTCCAACTGCAAGCCTCCTTTTTTATTTACTTACCTTCCCCAGAGCCCTGCTCAACACTGGCTGACGGTGGTGCTGGGGACTCAACCTGGGGCTTTGAAGCCTCAGACAAGTGAGGCTCTTTTCATAAACACTGTGCTGTCCCCCACCCACACGCCTGACTTTTCAATAGGATTCCAACATTGCCCATTTGGCCATCAGAGACAACCAACAGTCCTTGCTCCTGTCCTAACAATGGCCTGACTGAAATGGCAACTGGCCACCCACAAGCAACTGCAGAGCTAGTTGACTGAGCTTCTGAAACAGACTTTCTTCGGTTCTTCCTTCCTTCCTTCCTTCCTTCCTTCCTTCCTTCCTTCCTTCCTTCCTTCCTTCCTTCCTTCCTTTCCTCCTTCCTTTCCTTCTTCCTTTCTTTCTTTTCTTGACTGGATAGAGACAGAGAGAAATTGAGAGGGGAGAGGGAGACAGAGACTCAGCTCTGGTTTATGGCAGTGTAAGGGATTGGACTTGGGATCTTAGGACCTGAGGCATGAAAAGTTTCTTTTTCTTCTTCTTTTTTTTTTCTTTTCATAATAAGTATGCTCTCTCTCCCCAGCCTACATTTTGCTTAATTTTATTTTTAAAAAAAGATTGCATTTCACCATAAATGTGAACACTTGAAATACATAACCAATTGCAAGAAATACAAAATCTTATGAAGAGCTTAAATATATTTTATTTTCATTCTACTGAGAAAAGCTGAGTATGAGTAGAATTCTAGTTCAGTTAAGAATATAAAATATAAGGGGTCTGGTTGAGCACACATGCTAACATGTGCAAAGACCTAGGTTGGAGACCCTACTTCCCACTTGCAATAGAGAAGCTTCCTGAGCTGGGAAGCAAACTTACAGATATTTCTCTTTCTCCCTCTCTTATTTCTCTTCTCCCCTCTCAATTTCCCCCTGTCCTATCAAATAAAATAGAAAGATAAAGGGCAAAAATGGCCCTATAGAAGCAGTGGATTCATTGTGCAGGCACAAAGCCCTATTTATAAATATGGTGGAAAAAAATTAAATAAAAGGAAAAGAAAAAGAATATAAAAGATGATAATTCCCTCAAGCGAAAGGAAGTCTGCTTTTATTTACTAGCGTCCTCTCACATGGATTGAAGTCTCCAGTGATCAGTGATTATTTGGTAAAGTAGCTTTTTGGTTAAACGTAAGCCTAAATTATTATGAAAATTAATTATCTCTTATGTTTTTATAATGCGTTGTTGGTATTGAGAACCATTAATTTTAATTATTTTAATTAACATTTAATTAAATTATTTTTAATATTTTCCATGTATGTTTTAGATTTTTACAGTGTAAGGGTTGGGGAGACAACATTATGATTATGAAAAAGACTTTCATGTCTAAAGCTCTCAGACCTCAGGTTCAATCCCCAGGACCACTATAAGCCAGAGTTGAGCAGTGTTCTGGGCTTTTTCTCCTTATCTGTTTCATTAAAATAAAATAAAATAATGTTTTAAAAATGTACAGTCTAAATGTATTTATTTGTTGAAAATCATCCTTACCTTTCAGTTGTATAGAAACACACACACACACACACGAGTTCTCCCAATAAATTTTATTTTGATATTCTTTAATATCATATCCAGGAGAAAGGAAAATAACATCGCAACTGACACTGAATGTATCAATAGTATATTATTCAAATGGATGTTTTCACTTTGTTTTCTCAAATCCTGTTTCACATTACTAAAGGAATGTTGACCCAAAGAATCATTTTCTTGTCACAAGGATGTGTTCCCCCAATATATTCATTTACTGAGGAAAATAATCCTACTTCCACTGTGCTAGTGGGAATACAGAATGCCCCAACCTTTGTGAAAAAACATTCTGGAGACTTCAAAGAACACTAGAATTGGACGTGATTTATGGCCCAGCAAATTCTCTCCTAAGGACTTATCCAAAGGAACAACAAAAATCAAACAACAACATAAAAAATAAATAAATAAACATTGATTCAAAGAGATATATGTACATCTGTGACCACAGCTGCACGATTCAAACAACCTAAATTTGGAAACAATTAAGATGTTCAAGCACAAATGAGTGGCTAAGAGAGTTGGGGTCTATATCCAGAATGGAACACTACTCAGCTGTTAAACATGAAATAACAGGGAAACAGAACCACAACCAAACACGATCAATGTACCTTGTGTGTATGCATTATCCTTTCTTCTTATGTTATTTTCTCTCATTTCAAGTTTCTGAGGACACTAGATATGATCAGTAAGCCAACAAATGCCACGCTAAGCATCCTAAGTATAATGGGGAAATTGTCCCCAAAAATGAATGGCATAGAGGCAGGGCAGTGATGCACGTGGTAGGCCACAAGTGTTTCCAGAGAACAGTGACATGAGCTTTCAAATATCATCCACCAAGGAAAATTACAAGATTATTACCATAGGTGAAGTTATGGAGAAATTCTGTTCCATGAACTTGTCACTTTCAGATATCACTTTTTGTTCCTATGAGAAAGGTTTCACTGGTTTTATTTCCTAGATCAACATCAGACTGTACTTGAAAAGCAAATTATGTACATATATAAGGAAGGGCTGAAACTTTCTAACCAATAATCTTTACATGGATAGCCTTTATTTTGCTTCATAGGTCTTTGTTATTTTCTTTTGTGATCCCCAGAGATGCAAGGTCTTCTTTGTCTGAATTCCTGGAACCTATGAGTAGTTTAAAATATGTGTATAAAAGAATCTTGTACATGTAAATTATATGATAAATTCAAAATATGGAGAAATGATACTGTATTTTGTGGGAAGTTTCAGTCCAATTACAGCAGTCCCTGTCACCACAGCTTCTCACAGTGATATCAGAGAGTTTCACAAAGATGTGTCCAGGAACTCAGAAAAATTCCAAGTGGTTTGGTTCCACATGCTGACTCTGAGATATAAGATTCCCGTAGGAGGACCACAGTGGAACATAAATTAATGTCGGTCCCTGACTGACAAAGACTAAGACTTCTCTGGAACCTCTAGTAAAGAGGCAACCTTACCTTTAGCTCAGTCAACAGCCTGTGAAACTCCAAACAGTGGTAAAACCCAGTTGAGTCACATCTTACACGATTTCTAACCTACTAAACTGGAACATTATTTATAGATCCACATTCTTCTTCTTCTAGCGTTTGCCCTTCTTCCGTAGCCAGTCAACAGGTCAGGTTGAAAGCTGTCAGGAGCTGCTTGTTGCTGGCTTTGAAAGTGACTGGGATCCATGTGGATTCAGTCGGCTAGGAAGGATTCTCAGTTTCCCCAATGAATGGGTACTCATGGGATGCACCACGAGAAGGTCGATCCAATGCATCCCATAGATCCACATTGTTATAAGCTATTAAATCTGTGGCAAATTGTTAAAAACAGCAACAGAAAATGAATACGCTAAGTTTCACGGTGCACAGGACTGGACAATGTTGTAAAAATCAAGAAAAAAATTGTTCCACATATATTTTATGATATCTTTCCAAATTAAATTGGTTTAAAATCTAAAAAAAGAATTTAAGGTATCTTTCATTTCAACTATTATCTTTGCCCAACAGTGTCAAAATAAAAATCACTGTAAATCAAATTTAAAGTTAGCTTGTCTCAAACACCAATATTTTGAATCTCATTATCATTCTCTGAAATAAAAAATAATGATAAAGTGGAAATTAGACAAAGAATAAACATAGAGGTTTTATAGCAGACAGGTCACCTGAGTTTTCTAGACTTTATCTATAAATGCAATAATGATGATGATAGCTAACTTTCCTTCTGCTTTTTATAGTTTAACACAAATAAAAGGATGGAAAATAGCAGAGCACATGAAATCATGCACTACTATCTTTAAACAAATAATTGGCTTTCCAAAAATCAAATATTTGTTTTTTCCCCAAGTTTTTAATAAAAAGTTATAATTAATAAAATAATGATTAACCAGATATACTTGAACACTAGTAATTACAAGAAATCGTCATAGGATTAATATTTAGAAGAAAGACAACATCATCTAAACTGATCTACTTTCGTGTTATAAGGGAGACTGAAGTCAATTATATAAATTAGTCTTTTGAAAATTCCCATTCTCACACTGTCCCAAGGGCAGGGTTTCAACAAGTCAGTGCACTCAAATGGCATTGAACACTTATCTGTCAAAAGCACCTCTCAGTTCTGGTCACTGCTGTCTCTGCCGTCACACCTGCCATGCTGTGTTACCATGTCAGCTCTTAAGGTTTCTCAGCAGCACTTATAGAAGAGTAACTGTTTTTTCCATAGGCAACATAAACTTTACCCGTGTTAATTTTATTTTCAAGTAGTTTTTTGTATTGTTTTATTTTGTTTTAATTAGCACATAGGTTATGAGAGGTGCTCAAATCCTGCAGAAAACAAATCTACCACCCAGGGAGATCAGTTTTCTTCTTTTTCTTCTTCTTCTTCTTCTCCTTCTCCTTCTCCTTCTCCTTCTTCTTCTTCTTCTTCTTCTTCTTCTTCTTCTTCTTCTTCTTCTTCTTCCTTCTTCTTCTTCTTCTTCCTTCTTCTTCTTCCTTCTTCTTCTTCCTCCTCCTCCTCCTCCTCCTCCTCCTCCTTCTTCTTCTTCTTCTTTCTTCTTCTTCTTCTTCTTCTTCTTCTTCTTCTTCTTCTTCTTCTTCTTCTTCTTCTTCTTCTTTCTTCTTCTTCTTTCCTTATTTTATTTGCTAAGATACAGAAAATCAGAAATAAGGAGACAACGAAAGAGGGAAGAAAGACATGTGAAGCTTCACCTCTTGTAAAACATTCTCCACTCCACAGGTGAGGAACAGAGGCTTGAACCCCGGTGCTTTGTGTGCTCAAACTGATGTAACACTTCCCAGCACCCTTTACTTTCAGTTTTGTATGGTGTGATGTTGTGACTATTGCTTACTTAAGATTCATATTTTAAGGTGGACCATTATACTTATAGTCATTCTTTTAACAATTAGAGAAAAATAAATCATGTTTTTTTGTTTCTGTTTGTCCATGGTGTGTCTCTGACAGAGAGAGAGAGAAAGAGAGAGAGAGAGATATCATAAAACAAAAGCTTACTTCAATCGGTTGGAGACCACCCTAAATAGTGGATCTTAAAGTAGTAGCTTACTGGGAGTCAGGCAAGAGCACAGTGGGTTAAGCACAAGTGGCACAAAGCGCAAAGACCAGCTTAAGGATCCCGGTTTGAGCCCCCAACTCCCCACCTGCAAGGGAGTCGCTTCACAAGTGACTCCCCCTCTCTGTCTTCCGCTCCTCTCTCCATTTCTCTCTGTCCTATCCAACAACGATGGCAATAATGATATTACAATAATAATAAAAAAACAAGGACAACAAAAAGGGAATAAATAAATATTTAAAAACATTAAAAATAGTAGCTTACTTTCATGTCAACACTCTTCTGATGAGTTTATAACTATTAATACATTTTCTTACTAGTACTATATATAGATGTGTGTGTGTGTGTGTGTGTGTGTGATCTACAGCTGACTCTAAATATTTTCAAATTAGTACACATTTATGATAACAATAACAACTTGATAATCTACTTTTTAGAGAGCAATAATACAAGAATTACCTTGCTTTAGTCATCACTAGACAAGGGATTATTAAACCAATGAGGAACTTAAACAGTCAATCTTTATATAAAGGTCATGAAAGAAAATCTGTACTCCTAGAGGCACCAGGAGGTCATCTGTCTACTTTAAAAAGTACTGTTCAGGGGAGTCGGGCTGTAGCACAGCAGGTTAAGCGCAGGTGGCACAAAGTACAAGGACCAAAGTAAGGGTTCCAGTTCAAGCCCCTGGCTCTCTGTCTGCAGGGGGTTTGCTTCATGGGCGGTGAAGCAGGTCTGCAGGTGTCTATCTTTCTTTCCCCCTCTCCATCTTCCCCTCTTCTCTAAATTTCTCTCTCTCTCCTATCCAACAATGATGACATCAATAACAACAACAATAAAACAAGGGCAACAAAAGGGAATAAATAAATAAATATTTTTTTAAAAATAAAATACTGTTCTAAATCAGGGATTCAGAGCTCTGGGGGTGGGAATGGTATGGACTTGTACCCCTGTTGACATGAACATTTGTAACTTAATATTGAAACAGTAATAAAAAATTAATAAGATGAAGTGAAAAAAAGAAAATACTGTCCCAAAATGAGCTTATCAGCCTTAGATTTTCACCCATAGACTTGTAAAAAATGAACAAGTTGGGTACACTTGGCATTGCCTGCATCAGAAAGAATGGTCCCATACACTATTATAGTCTGCAAGAAGCAGATCATTATCAGATCTTCTCGGAAGATGTTCTGCAAAGATACTACTGACTGATGCATTCAAGATGCCTGAATTACCATATGAATGAGAGGAGACCAGACAGAAGGTCAACAGCAGCTGGACATTCAGTCCTCTCCAAGGCTAACCTGTGGTTTTTAGTGTTCTTTCTACCTGAATTCTGCAAGAACACAGAAATAATTGGAAGCGCCCCGTATATGTCCCTGGGAAGCTACTGCTGATCTAAGTTCAGCATCTTCAAAGATCCCTTCCACCACCTATTGCTAAATTTTAAAGATCTCTTTTGATGATGAAATGTATTACCTTTAAAATGAAACTGAAGTTTTTAGAAGCATAATGAACCAGACCTATTTTCTTCAATAGCAGACCCTACTCTTCAAACATAGCCATTAGTTGGTTCTTCAAAGATTTCAGAGCTGGCATTAAGTCAAGAGGTTCCAGTTGAATCCAGTCATTGAAGCTCTGATAGAGACTAGCAAAGCCTGGAGCAGTTGTGAAGTTCATTTATCTTTCTCTTCCATTTTTCCCTTAAATTGAGTTCATGATTCCTGCCAGGAGTGGTGTGAGAGTTAATTGAGTGTTAAAATAAAATCTACTCGGGTAACCTTTAGATGGTTGTGGCAAGTATGCTACTAGGTTTCACGTCAGCTTTTCATATTTTTGAACATCTGCCCTGACTAAAAACTCCATAGTGCTTCTACCCATGTCTATATGCCTCTGTCCAATTGTCGTGAACAGAACTGAGACTGCATGTATTCTTCCTTTGCTTGCAGAAGAACTTTTAGCATAAACTCGCTTTACATTTCACATTCCATATCCACTGTCTTTATCTGCATAAACAACCCATCGATGAAGCAAATAAATATGATTTCACTAGCTGTATCTTGCGAAGAAAGCTCAGGATACTTGGTAGATCATAACATAATAACATAATAGCCATGCAAGGGAGTCCAAAGGTAGCGCAATGGGTTAAGCGCACGTGACGCCAAGCACAAGGAACAAGGATCCGAGTTTGAGCCCTGGCTCCCCACCTGCTGGGGATTCCCTTCACAGGCAGTGAAGCAGATCTACAGGTGTCTGTCTTTCTCTCACCCTCTCTGTCTTCCCCTCCTCTCTCCATTTCTCTCTGTCCTATCCAACAATGACGACAACAATAACAACAACAATAAAAAAAAAAACAAGGGTAACAAAAGGGAAAATAAATAAATAAATATTTTTAAAAAATAGTCATGCAAAAGACTTCCATAGCTGGCACTTGAAGACCATAGAATCCCCCACATCACTATAAGCCAGAAAAAAGAAATAATGAATTTAATAATTGATTAAGTAATAATAATTAATTATAATAAAACATTTTATTTATATATCCACATATATATGACCATATGCATATAAATATAAAGACATGTAAGCATATATACCTAGCTAGGTATTTCCTGGGATTCACCTCTTGGAACCAATTTTCTTTTTTAATCACTGAGGCTCAATGCCTACATGAAAAATATGCTGGCCCTGGAAAACAATGCAGTGTTTGTTGCTGTTGTCTTGTTTGTTTTTAGTTTAGTGGGACAGAGATAAATTGAGAGGAATGAGGGAAGAGAGTAGAAGAGAGACACTTGTAGTACTTATTTCACTGCTCATGAACCCTCCCCAACACACACACACAGGTACTGAGCAGAGGCTCAGACCTGGGTCCCTGGTGTGGTAATGTGTGTATACTTGATCAGATATACCATTGTCTGATCCCAGGAACCATTTTTTTTCTAAGTAAAAAGAGACAGAGATAGGCAGAGGAAAAGATACCACAACACCCAAACTTCCTCTCCTGCAGTTGGAGTTGCACTTAAACCCAAGTCATGCACACGAGAGATACTTTGTCCAAATGTGTTATCTTGTAGGATCTTAATATAACTTTTTTTTTATTGTTTTTGTTATTGATGTCGTTGTTGGATAGGACAGAGAGAAATGGAGAGAGGAGGGGAAGACAGAGAGGAGGAGAGAAAGATAGACACCTGCAGACCTGCTTCACCGCCTGTGAAGGGACTCCCCTGCAGGTGGGGAGCCGGGGTTCGAACCGGGATCCTTAAGCAGGTCCCTGCGCTTTGCGCCACGTGCACTTAACCCGTTGCGCTACAGCCCGACTCCCTTAATATAACTTTTTTCAAATATATATTTACAAGAAAAAAGAAAGAAGAAAAGGCATCATGCTGACCCACCTATGTGGCATTGGAGATCAGACACAGATACTCATGCTTGCAAGTTCTTTTATGTATGTCTTCCAGATTTCTTTTATTTGGGATCAACAGTTCACAGTAAATATAGTTTTTGATACATGTGTCAAATGTCACCATATTCAGCAGAACACTCCCACCTGCAGAGTTAGTCCCCTCCACCATCATGTCCCAGGACCCAAGAGCCCCTCCCCAACATTCCCAAGTCCTTTATACACCAAGCCCAGTCCAAGTCCTGCTTTGTGTTTCCTCTGTCTTATTTCTCATTGCGTCCATGAGTGAGATCATCATCCCATATTCATCCTTTGTGTTCTGGTTTTTCTCACTTAACAGCTTTCCTTTTAGCTCCACCCCAGATGAGGTGAAGAAACTGAATTCAGCGTTTTTAAAAGCTAAGTAGTAGGGAGTCGGGCTGTAGCACAGAGAGTTAAGCGCAGGTGGGGCAAAGCACAAGGACCTGCTTAAGGATCCAGGTTCGATCCCCCCAGCTCCCCACCTACAGGGGAGACGCTTCACAGGCAGTGAAACAGGTCTACAGATGTCGATCTTTCTCTCCTACTGTTTGAGGCTTTGAACCCTCATTGCGATTAGAAGAAAAGCTGTAGTTCAGAAAGAGGTGACAGTTTGATGTACACACGCACACACACATGCGCGCACAGGCACACACACACACACACACACACACACACACACACACAGGTTATATATGATCTCTAACCTGCACTCCATCAAAATTTTTTTCTTTTGTTTTCTTTATCATGTTGCTTCCACAGAGTAACATTGAAATCTTGCCCATCACAGATTCTGCACAGAGATAAAGATTATATATGACATCAGTGGAATTATTTTTGTATTCTGAATGATTATATTAAGTAAAATAATCAGCTACATAATCAATAAGTAAGTTACATTTGTACTTCATAGTTTACAAGAGAAAACATGAGCTCTTATTCTCTCATTCTTGTGAAAGTGGAGTATCCCGACAATTATTAGATTCAAATAATAGAAAACGATTCAGTGTTATAACAGAATTTTTGAAAAAAATGGCTAGTTTATGAACTTATAAATGTATTTTGAATTTAAAATAACTAAAACGTGGCAGGCTGGGTATGTTAATAAGTACTAATGGAAAAATAATAAGTTTTATAGAACTATTCTACCTTAGATTAAAAGGTTGCTTACACAAGTATCAATCTATTCACAGAATTATAGCAACACATTAATATGCCCATATGAATTTCTTCATCTATATTTTATAAAACAACAACAACAAAAGACCAGCTTTATCACTTTCTCAATAGCCTGTGTTAAATGATAAAAAACAATTTCTCCATTACCCTACATTGTAAGTGGTCCTGGAAAATAAATAACACCCACCCAGAATGCAAAACAGCTATCACTATAAAATAACAGAATAATGAACCTATAGATATGATCTTATTCATTCTTTATAATAACATAACTTCTTATAACTTTGGTTTATAACTATAACATAGTTTGCCAATGGTCATAGTATATCTGCATCCATATGTATGTTTGTGTGCATTTCTTCTAGAAATGAATGTTGATTGATTTAATTCATTAACCTTTCAATTTATAAGTGAGTGGAGGCAATAATATATTTATTCAGCCAGCTGAATGACAATTTCATATAAGATTGAATTTTTATAGCCTTCTTTCTTTCCACAATTTTAGCAAAAATAGCTTCCCAAATACAAATATAAAATGCCAAATCTTGGCAGTGTCTCAAATACTTGCAGCAAAATGTCCTCTTTACAGGTGAGTAATTGTCTTACTAAAAATAGTTTCTTCAAGCCAAAAGAAAGTTTTCAGGGAAGTAGATCATTGCCATTCTCTAAAGGCAGAAACATGGAAACATGGACAGGAGAGATGGCATAGTGAGGATGCAGAAACTTTCCTTCCTGAGACACCAGAGGTCTCAGTTTCAAATTATCTTTCTTTTTAGTTATTTTATTTATTATTTTTTTGCATAAACACCATTCCCACTGCCAAAGGACTATGTCCCATCCCCTCTAACGCCCTCCCCCCCCCCATGAAGCTGAACATCCACCCTCACCCTCTACACAGGGTTTTTACTTTGGTGCCCTACTCCAAATTTAGTCAGATTCTTCTTTGAGTTTCCCTTTCTGTTCTTCTTTCTCAAATTCTGCTTATGAGTGGGATCATCTCATAATTGTCTTTATCTTTCTGACTTAGCTCACTTAACATAATTTCTTCATAATTTCAATCTCTAGTGCCACCATAAATCAGAGTTTCACAGTGCTCTGAGGGAAAACAAAAATGACATTTATTTTTAAACATTTTACTAAACTGACTTGAAAACCATTACTATCTCCAGTCTTATTATATACTAGTGATTGACCATGCACAGAGAAACAATGACAGGATTTTTCTACTTCTCTAGTTATTACTAGTAGTGTTCAAAATCACCCAAGAAATGGGAAAAAAAAGTTAAATAAATCATCTGGGGCCAAGTGTGGTTCTCTTGCTAAAGTGTAAGGGACAGGGTTTAACCTCTGGCTATCACCAGCATCCTTTTCCTTTATCATTGCCATCTCTTCTCTTTATCAGTACAGGCTTTTTGTATTCCTTCTGTGGGCATGAAATCATGTCGCATACTTGGTTTGTCTGGCTGAGCTAAAATTGTTTATCCTTGGAATTCCATATATATATATATATATATATATATATTTGAATAAACAGAGAAATTGAGAGGGAAGCAGGTGGTAGACAGGGAGGGAAACAGAGACACCTGCAGCCTTGCTTCACCCCTTGGAAGCCTCCCCCCTGCAGGTGGGGACCAGGGGCTTGAATGTGGGTCCTTGCACATTGTAATGTGAGCACTTTACCAAGTGTGCCACCAGCTGGCCCCATACATATGGCATTGAAGTTGGGACCTCAGAGTCTCAGGCATGAAAGTCTGTTTAGTAGTCAATGTTTACATATTACAGTGAAACTTTTCAACTGGGTGCACAAGACAGCGTGTGTTGATATTATTATTGGAAAGACAACTGTATATTAAATACAATAGGTAAGAGACCTCATAGTAGCATTACCTCTAACAACTTGTTTCCTTGGAGATTATTAATTCATATATACATATTTGTCAAATATTTGATTATCCATTATAATATTACATAGTAGGCTATTTAAAATACCAGCAGTAGAACAATGACATAAGAAACAAAAATTTTAGTATGTCTAAGACTGTTATTTACATAAAAGTATATATTATTTAAAACCAAAATGTGAGGGAGTCACATAGTTACAAGCAAAGATATATATTAACCAAAGACAATTTTTCTGAACAAATTCTGTAGTAATAACTGTAGTAATGTAGACACACATGTACAACACAGTGTTCTGCTTTAACTCTCTTTGTCTCTCCCTTTTCTCATTGCAAGTTAATAAAACATTTGTAAAAATATTATTTTGACAAAACTTTTGTCGAATTTTGAAATAAATACCTAATTGAATTGGAATCATTACTGGAATGCTATAAAATAATGTTTTTCCACTTATTTCAACTTGAATTAGCAGGGAAAAGGGAGCTTCTTGTAGTGATAAAATGATTGTTTGACTAGGATCTGAAAGGGGATATTTACAAAGGAAAAGCTAAAAAGTTCACTGAAGAAGATAGCACTGGGTAAAATAATAGTAGTAGAAGCAGTAGTAAGTATAGGCTGATATCCCCCTGGATAAGATGCAAAAACACTCAAGAAAAACTTTCAATATCCAGTAATATAATTTTAATTATCAGAGAATTAGGAATAAAAGAATGAGACTTCAACAGAATGTCATATGTGACAAACATGAAACCATCATTATACTCAAGGGAAAAAAATAAAGTTAACTAAATGTCTTTTTAGCAAACAAAGATCAGGAACAAATCAAAATATCTACTCTCACCAAAATACCTATCTTTACAAACATAGTTTAAATGTCTTAGGTATAGTAATTAGGCAAAAAAAAAAAAAACTTATAAGAGAATCTCAAATTATAAAATAAATAAAACGATCAGAAGACATGAAAATATACACAGAACATATTCTAAACTACAGAAAACCACCAGAAATTAGAGATGGATTCTACAAAGGAATGTGATCCGGAATGTAGTTGAGCAGTGAGTGCAGAACTTGTATGCACAGGTTCTGACTTTAACATCCCCAATATATATACTGTAGTGTGCTGGTTTCTGCCTCCCTCTTCCACTCCCCCTCCCCCTCCCCTCCCTCTCCCCACCGTCTCCCTCTCCTATCCCTCACCCCTCCCCTCCCCCTCCTCTCCCTCCTTTCCTCTCTCTCTCATCTTCCTATCCCTTTATGTCTCTCCCTCTTTCTCTGTCATAAAATAAAAAGATCCTTTAAATGTATAATGGCATTAAAAAATAAAATAAACAATTCAATTTTAATTGTTATCTTTATTTATTGGATGAAGAGCCAGAAATCAAGGAGAAGGGGAACATAGAAAGGAAGAAAGACAGAGAGACGACTGAAGCCCTGTTTCACCATTTCTGAAGCTTTCCTTCTGCAGGTGGGGTTTAGGTGCTCAAACCAGGGTCCTTGCACACTGTAACATATGCACTCAACCAGGTACACCACCACCTGGTTCCCCAAATTCAAAAGGAAGATAGGAGTAGAGAGAAAGAGCCAGACATCCCTCTGGTACATGTGCTGCCAGGGATTGAACTTGGACCTCACACTTGAGAGTCCAGTGCTTTACCCACTGCACCACCTGCTGGACCACCTTTTATTATTATTTTATTATTGAAATAAGGCATTGCCTACAATACAGTATTCTTTTTTTTTTTTTAATTTTTTTTCCTCCAGGGTTATTGCTGGGCTTGGTGCCTGCACCATGAATCCACCGCTCCTGGAGGCCATTTTTCCCCCTTTTTGTTGCCCTAGTTGTTGCAGCCTCCTTGCGGTTAGTATTGCCATTGTTGACGTTGCTTTGTTGTTGGATAGGACAGAGAGAAATGGAGAGAGGAGGGGAAGACAGAGAGAGAGGGGAGAGAAAGACAGACACCTGCAGACCTGCTTCACCGCCTGTGAAGCGACTCCCCTGCAGGTGGGGAGCCAGGGGCTCAAACCGGGATCCTTATGCCGGTCCCTGCGCTTTGCGCCACGTGCGCTTAACCCACTGCGCCACCGCCCGACTCCCACAATACAGTATTCTTATAGTGAAACGAACTCTGAGTAATATTCTGACCTTGATAAAGACTATGTTGATCCCCCCATGGGATGCTATTTGTCTAGAACTTTAAGTTATAGTGGATATTGGCAAATTCATCTGGTTGAGTGAACACCACACATTGCCATGGGCAAGGGTCTGGGATTAAGCCCTTGGCAACCATATGGGATCACTTAGTGGCAGTGAAAAAATTAACAAACAAACAAACAAAAGCAGAAAACATTCTGCCTTATTCCTCTTGTCACCTAACTCATGTACTGACAACTCCATAGCCATTTCCACAGATGATAGCATCTCTTACCTCTTCTTCTAGAAAACACCTACAAATATCAAAGAGAAAGAGCAGAGATGTAATGTCTAAACGTAAGATGTGCTTTTCTTTCTTTTTTAAGAGATGAGAATTCTTTTTTTTTTCTCTAATATCTCTCTAAGAAATGATGGACTTAACTTTAACTTTACTGGTTACCCATGCACAAAGTTAATAGGCTAATTATTTTATGTGCTTATTTTAGTCTAGTTATGCAATTTATATTTGCTAAATAAAAGGTAACAAATAACTTCCTCTGTCTGAGGAGCTGGGAAATTGAATTAGGAACTTTCATAGCAGGGCCCTAGAAAAAGATTTTAATTTTTTACTGTATATATAACAGCAAAATCCATTATCTAACAAGTCATTATTGTTCTTAGAAATCAGGCTAGTAAAATCTATTAATATTCTCATCATCTTTAAAGCAGACATCTTCTTTATGAGGTATTATTCTGTATTTGAAAGCACTAATGATTAGAATATGTATAGTGATGTTATTTATTCTGATAATATTTTCAGTAGTAAAGAAAAACAGAGGAAAAAGAAAATACTATCTATCAGTAGATGGATGAGTGAATAAATTGATACAGTGCATATACATAACAATAAATATTGTGAAAACTTTTAGAAGACTCAACATTCAGTCTCAGTGATGTAACCGACTGTACTGACAGTGAATATCCCTGTCTAAACTTCCTAGAGGTATAGATGGCAAATAATAAGAGTATGGTGAGGGAGATCATCTGGGACCAAAACAAGGCAGGACTAGAATGACTTCAGGAACCACCGGATCACTGGTAAGTGCAAATACCTGTGGTTCATGGACAGAGAGGAGCTTAGGGAGAGATTAAGTGGCTGGAACAGTCAGACAGTTTACCATTTGAGGCATGACCTCCCGTCTGTTTTAGCAACAGAAAGACAGCTGAAGGGAGGAAGTCTCCCCTAAGACTCATCAAATGCAGCTGTGAGTCTCCATTGCTACTGCCCTCAGAGGCTAGAGCAGCAGGGGGAGGTCTTGTGCTGACACCAGGGGACAGGAACTAACCAGGAAACTCAGGAGAAGATCTTCACCTTGGTAGCCTAGCAGTGGGTCTGTGTGATGGGAACATTTTCATGTTGTTCACCTGATGAGACCATAGTGAATAGTTGCCACAGAACCTACAGACTATAAAAGGGACTGTTTAGAAACTCTCAGGGCCCAGCAGTGCTCCCAGGCTTGACAGAGAAGATGAATTAAGTCTGGACATTTGGATCCTTGGGGTGTGAAAGTCTATTTGAATAACCACTGTATTATATCTCCCCTAACCTGTTTTATCTCTTGGTCAGGAGTAAGGGATTGAGCTAAGAAGCCTACTTATAGTTTAAAATTCCTCAGGCTTCCATAGCCCACAGGGAAGAAAAAGAACAAAAGAAGGTTTTAAGCCACTGTACTCCAACTAAGAGATTAAAATAATATTGACACAACTGTCAATTTCCACAACTGTGAACCTTTTAAGTACCTTACTTAGAAACAAGTCAATCCAGGCAAGGCTGGTCAGTAATTTGAAAGGTACTGAGAGAGGGACGTCCGAACATACTATATAAATAGTTAAACCAACAAGAAAAAATATTGGAGAAATGAACCAGGACAGCAGTCCAGCTAAAAGGTTGAAGCACAAAATAATGAGGTCAGCATCCAAACACTAGTTAAGGAAATAATCACAGGAGTGAGTAAAAAGTTTGAAAGAAATGCAGAAACAACAAATGAGACATTGGAAGAAAGCGCTAATTATCTCAATGTTATTAGAGAGCTGAAAGCTGAAATAACTGAGCTAAGAACACAACTAGCTAAACAAGTTAAAGCAGTATCAGAACAGGGTAACAAATTAGATAAACTTCAGAAAACATTAGAGGGAAGAGAAAGTAGAATAAATAAGGCTGAAGACAGAATTAGCATGATCGAGGGGAAAAAAAAAAGCTATTAAAGAACAAATAATACCTCTACTTTTAAAAGTCTTCCAGAAGATTGAAAACACTGAAATACGCCCTTCCAGCTTCTATGAAGCCAACAACACTTTAATACCAAAAGCAGACACAGACACAACCAAAAAAGAAAACTACAAACCAAAATCTCTGATGAACATAGATACTAAAATACTGAACAAAATTCTAGCCAACTGGATACAGCAGTATATTAAAAAGATTGTTCATAATGACCAAGTGGGCTTTATCCCAGGGATGCAAGGTTGGTTTTATATACATAAATCAATCAATGTGATTTAGCACATCAACAAAAGCAAGACCAAAAACCACATGGTCATATCAATAGATTCAGAGAAAGCCTTTGACAAAATACAACATCCCTTTATGACCAAAACACTACACAAAATAGGAATAAATGGAAAATTCCTAAGACAGTGGAGTCTATATATAGAAAACCTACAGCCAACATCATACTCAATGGTGAAATACTAGAAGCATTTCCCCTCAGATCAGGTACTAGACAGGACTGTCCACTACCAACATTATTATTCAACATAGTGTTGGAAGTTCTTACCATGGCAATCAGGCAGGATCAAGGAATTAAAGGGATACAGATTGGAAGAGAAGAAGTCAAACTCTCCCTATTTGCAGATGACATAACGGTATATATAGAAAAAGCTAAGGAATCCAGCAAGAAGCTTTTGGAAATCATCAGGCAATACAGTAAGGTGTCAGGATGCAAAATTAACATTCAAAAGTCAGTGGCATTCCTCTATGCAAACACTAAGTTAGAAGAAGTTGAAATCCAGAAATCAATTCCTTTTATTATAGCAACAAAAATAGTAAAATATTAGGAATAAGCCTAACCAAAGAAGTGAAAGACTTGTGTACTGAAAATTATGAGTCACTATTCAAGGAAATTGAAAAAGACACAAAGAAGTGGAAAGATAATCCATGTTCATGGGTTGGAAGAATTAACATCATCAAAATGAATATATTACCCACATCCATTTACATATTTAATGCTATCCCCATCAAGATCCCAATCACATTTTGTGGAAAAATACAACAAATGCTAAAAATGCTTATCTGGAACCAGAAAAGACCTAGAATTGCCAGAACAATCTTGAGAAGAAAGAACAGAAATGTTTGTCTTTTGAGAAACTTTGAGACATACAATTGATTTTCCCCCTCTCATATTAATTAACTACTGATTTATATGTCTACATTTTGCTAGGAGTGTACATAAACACCATTCCCACCACCAAAGGACTGTGACCCATCCCTCCCCCCCACTCCCACCCCCCACTGGCGCAGGAAGCTGCATGTCTACCCCTCACCACAGGGTTTTTACTTTGGTGCCCTACTTACAATTTGATCAGGTCCTGCTTTTAGTTTCCCTTTCAGATCTTCTTAGTCAGCTTCTGTTGATGAGTGGGATCATCCCATACTCATCTTTATCTTTCTTAGTTCACTTAACATAATTCCTTCTAGCTCTGTCCAAGATGGGTCAGAGAGGGTGGGTGGGTTCATTGTTTTTGATAGCTGCATAGTATTCCATTGTGTATATATACCACAGCTTTCTCAGCCACTCATCTGTTGTTGGGCACCTGGGTTGCTCCCAGGTTTTAGCTATTATGAATTGTGCTGCTATGAACATAGGAGTACACACCTACCTTCTACCTTCTGCGACCCTCAACGACCCTGGGTCCATGCTCCCAGAGGGCTAGAGAATGGGAAAGCTATCATGGGAGGGGGTGGGTTATGGAGATTGGGTGGTGGGAATTGTGTGGAGTTGTACCCCTCCTACCTTATGTTTTTGTTCATTAATCCTTTCTTAAATAAAAATTTAAAAAAAAAAAAAGAAAGAACAGAAATGGTGGCATCACACACTCAGATCTCAAATTGTATTATAAGGCCATTGTCATCAGAACTGCTTGGTACTGGAACATGAATAGACATACTGGCCAGTGGAATAGAATTGAAAACCCATAAGTAATCCCCCATACCTATGGACATCTAATCTTTGACAAAGTTTCCCAGACAATTCAATGGGGAAAGCAGAGTCTCTTCAGCAAATGGTGTTGGAAAAAATGGGTTGAAACATACAGGAAAATGAAACTGAACCACTATATTTCACCAAATACAAAAGTAAAATTCAAGTGGATCAAGGACTTGGATACTTAGAGGAAAATATTGGCAGAACTCTCTTCTGCATAAATTTTAAAGACATCTTCAATGAAACTAATCCAATAAGAAAGAAGACTAAGATAAGTGTAAACCTATGGGACTATATCAAATTAAAAAACTACTGCACAGCAAAAGAAACTACTACCCAAACAGAGAGACCCCTCATAGAATAGGATCAGATCTTTACATGCCACACATCAGACAAGAGTTTAATAACCAAAATATATAAAGAGCTTGCCAAACTCAATAACAAGAAAATAAATAACCCAATTCAAAAATGGGGAGAGGACGTGGACAGAATATTCACCACACAAGAGATCCAAATGGCTGAGAAACAAAAACATGCTCCAAGTCTTTAATTGTCAGAGAAATGCAAATAAAAACAATAATAATATACCACCTTACTCCTGTGAGAATGTCATACATTGGAAAATGTAACAGCAACAAATGCTGAAGAGGTTGTGAGTTCAAAGGAATCGTCCTGCACTGGGAAATTAAATTGGTCCAAGCTCTGTGGAAAACAGTCTGAAGAACTCTCAGAAGGCTAGAAATGGACCTACCTTATGATCCTTCAACTCCTCTCCTGGGGATATGTCCTAAGGAACCCAACACACCCATCCAAAAGGATCTGTGTACACATATATTCTTAGCAGCACAATTTGTAACGGCCAAAATCTGGAAGCAACCCAGGTGTCCAACAACAGATGATTGGCTGAGCAAGTTGTAGTATGTATACACAATGGAATACTATTCAGCTATTAAAAATGGTTATTCACTATTTTCAGCCCATCTTGGATGCAACTTGAAAAAATTATGTTATGTGAAGTAAGTCAGAAACAGAAGAATGAATATGGGATGACCTCACTCTCAGGCAGATGTTGAAAAACAAGATCATAAGAGCAAACACAAGTAGAACTTGACTGGAACTGGCGTATTGCACCAAAGTAAAAGATTCTGGGGTGGCTTGGGGGTGAATACAGATCCAAAAAGGATGACAGAGGACCTACTGGGGGTTGTATTGTTCTATGGAAAACTGGTAAATGTTATTCATGTACAAATTATTGTATTTACTGTCATATGTAAAACATTTATTCCCCAATAAAGAAAATTTTTTAAAAAGAGTGTGGTGCATTTTTCTTGCTTTCCAAAGTCAAAGCTGAGTGTTTAGAACAAAATTATTGCTATTAAAAAAAATTTACACTTGGAAACAAAGACCAAATAAAATATTAAATGACTCAAAACATGAAATATTTATCACTGATTCTTTTTTTTTGAAAACTAATTGTAACTAAAATTGCATGTATTACAAGTAAAAACAATTTTTACAATCAAATTCATATGCCTGTGTGTATGTGTGTTTGTGCTTGTGTGGGATTGACACAAGTATTAAAGAAACTATGAATTATTAACATCATCAATAAGATGACAAAAATATGTAAAAACAGTTATAAAATAATAGAGATTTAATGTCAAAGCTACTTTATCCGGATGAGTCACTCACTGGCTGATTTGGAAAACTGCATTCCTTAGGAGTTGGGTTAACCTCAGGAGTCACATATTACAAATGGTACCCTGGCCACTGTCCCTCTGTCTCTCTCTCTCTCATAAAATAAATAACTTTCTTTTTAAAAGAGGTAAATTTAACATTTATATTTACATATCAAGGTGACAAATATTTCTTTAATGATGTCATCTCAGGGTTGTTTCTAATGATTTGTACTCTACTTAAGATTGTGTAAGATTTTTTGGCTTTAAGCTAAATATGAAGCACTCACCTGTTATTACATGAGTGGTTAAAAAATGTAGTACATACAGACGGTAGAATATTAAGCACTTATTAAAAATAACAGGTCCTTCTCTACACCATCTACATCACCATCTCCAACAGGAACAAATTGTAAAACCTCTTGTAGTCCTCTACAAGACCTTGCCCTCAATGTAGAATTATGGTGGAGGCTGCCCCTCTCTCTGGTGACATGGGGTCATCATACTCTGCTACTCAAAGAAGACTGGTGCTGAAATGACTGCAGCCTAGAATGTTCCTAGCTATGACCATGGAATGTGAGTTCAGACTGATAGGTTTGTAGAAGCTACATAGTTACCCATAGACAAAGGCCCTAGATCAGATTAGTGGGGTTTGCACTTAATGGCATTCATATATTTTTGCTATATTTGGTAGCTACTCTCTGCCCTGATCTGGCTTTCTAGTTCTATACCCAACTCTGACACAATCCTCCCAGACAGTACTTTTAGCCCACCTCCATGTCAACTTTCTAGTCAAGGCAAAAAATAGTAATATCACAGGCTCATGGACCTAAAGCTAAAATAGACTTCCTGGCATCTTCCAACATAAAGACCACAAATCCCATCTACAATACTGTTAGCTTTACGTTCTTGATTGTCAGGCTAGGCTTCACGGGCAGGAGACAGACGACCAGGGACTCATGGCTGAGCTGTACGCAATATCAATATCTCTTTATTCATGTGGAATGCAGCACAATCTAAGCCATTTAAACTATATATAATCACAATCCTGTCCTTATATATATATATACTCGCCAAGTAGGGTGGAAATAGGATGTGACGTAGAGAGGGTGGAGCAAAAAGTGACTGGTGCAAATCAGGGTGTACTAAGAGAGGGGGCGGAGCAAAAAGACATCATGAACCAGTGAGGATTAAACCAATGCCCTGCAGGCAGGGCGGTGCTTCGTTAACAGTGGTTATGTAAATAGAATACAATGTTAAGCAGGGGGGATTAAACCAATGAAACAAAATGGGTTTTTAGAAGCAGAATTAGAAGCATACCAACACCTGATTATTAAAGATTTTTTTCTGCTTTATATCTTAGTGATTTTCAGCCACCAAGCTGTAGTGTCTAATATAATGCCAACCTGACTTCCCTGGGCAGATGATCTCACCAATGAGTCCTGGAACCCCACTTCCCCAGAGCCCTATCCCTAGGGAAAGATAGAAACAGGCTTGGGGGATGGACCCACCTGTCAACACCAATGTCCAGTGGAGAAGCAATTATAGAAGCCAGAACTCCCATCTTCTGCATCCCATAAAGATCTTTGGTCCGTATTCCCAGAGGGATAAAGAGTAGGGAAGCTTCCAATGGAGGGTATGGGATACACATCTCTGGTGGTGGGAATTGTACGAAATAGCATACCTCTTATCCCATAATTTTACTAATCATTATTACACACTGATAATTTTTTTTAAATGATGAAATCATTGCTTTTGCTTCAGCTTGGATGGAACTTGAAGAAATCATGTTAAGTGAGATCAGCCAATAGAAGACAGACAAATACCAGGTGATCTTAGTTATAGTTGGAACTTAGGGAGTAAGGAATGAAGGCTAAAACTCAGGGTGAAACTTGACTAGCTGATGTCTGTTCCAGAAAAAACAAAGATGGGGATGAGTTCAAGATTGAGAGGACACTGACTGATTCTTCTGATTTTCCAGCAGTACATAATAAAGAGGGTTTTTTATTTGAGTTGCAATAACCAATATTAGACTTTACCAACCCTCTTAATAAATCTGCAGTAGTTTTATTTTTCATCTTATGAAAGTTTTTGTTCTGCCACAGATACGAATTGAAGATATTCTGTTTTAAGTGGGAGTCAAAACTTTGTGAAACTTCCTAGAATCTCAGTCTCCTAGTGCTGATTTCAGGATCCTTTTTCCTCAATCTTTGTATGTCAATGCATAAATATAAGTACACCTTCTGACACTTTTCCAGATAGGTTATTTCATTAGATAATCATTCATTGTGATAAATAATTCTCCAAACATATTTTCTATTGATAAAAAAGTCTTTCACAAGGAAGTCTGCCAACATAGAATTGGATAGTACAGACTTTAAAGAGACCAAATGCCTACAAGCACTGTTCCACAAAATGCAAATACTTTGTGGCTTTGAATGATACATTTTACCAGTTAATATTTCCATCTTCCTGTGTTTCAACTGACAAGTCTATATTTCTCTCCTTGTTTCAAATCTTTCATGTAATATCAGTCGCTAGCTCCTTTTCCAATTCCATGCTTTCTAAAAATGTTGACAAACTGTTAGACCTAGTGCAATAGAATTTTAATAACATCTGGAAAAGTATCAATAAATACCTCTATTAAAAGTACCAGAGAGGCTAATAAAAAAAAGTACCAGAGAAAAATAGATTGCATAATTAACTAGAACACCAGACAGGAAGTGCAGATAACATTATAAAACCCACCTGTTTAACTCAAAAGATATAACTTCATTCTGAAGAGAGAAACTATAGAAGTGGAAAGTTATTTATTATAAGCAAATTGCTGAAACAAAGAAAAAATGGCTTTGTTTAAAATTGCTTACATTAAATTTGAGCCAATTCTGTAGTTCAATTTTTGAGGCAACTTATTCCATCTTTCTTACCCTATTGTACTTTAAGATTAGATGTGCTGCAGTGCAGAAAACTTAACTTTCTTTACTTAGTAATTTCAATAGCCCTCCCTTTCATTTATTTTAGAATATTTAGCCCTATTCTTCCTTTGACAGATGATGTCTATAGATACATGAATTAGAAAAGCTCTACCTATAGGTGTATGATTAGCAAAACTGGTCTTCTGCAAAACTTACAAGGAACACAGTTTAGCAAGTAGTTACTATTACATAACAAAAATATTACTTGAAGGTACTTGGTGGGAGTCGGGCACTAGTGCAGTGGGTTAAGCGCAGGTGGTGCAAAGTGTAAAAACCAGTGCAAGGATCCCGGTTCGAGCCCCCGGCTCCCTACCTGCAGGGGAGTCGTTTCATAGGCAAGCAACAGTGAAGCAGGTCTGCAGGTGTCTGTCTTTCTCTCCCCCTCTCTCCATTTCTCTCTGTCCTATCCAACAACAACAACATAAATAATGACAACAACAACAACAATAATAACTACAACAAAAGGGAATACATAAATAATTATTTTTAAAAAATAAAAAGTACTTGGTTAAGTATTACCATATATCCAATTTCAACATTTGTTAATTATATTTATTTATTTTGCATGGTGAGTAAAATTCCTGTGCTGTAAGTTTGTTATTATTATTTATTTTATTTTATTTATTTATTCCCTTTTGTTGCCCTTGTTATTTTATTGTCGTAGTTATTATTGTTGTTGTCATTGTTGGATAAGACAGAGAGAAATGGAGAGAGGAGGGGAAGACAGAGAGGAGGAGAGAAAGATAGACACCTGCAGACCTGCTTCACCACCTGTGAAGTGACTCCCCTGCAGGTGGGGAGCCGGGGTTCGAACTGGGATCCTTATGCCAGTCCTTGTGCTTTGAGCCACCTGCACTTAACCCGCTGTACTACAGCCCGACTCCCGTAAGTTTATTATTGTGCAGTGAATTTTCATGAAGTGAGTGACTTAAGAATCATACACGTATTAGCTGTCAGTTCACGCAGATTAGAGAGGACTGAGCACCTGGGCCACTTTGCTGGGTCATTTACTCAAGGATCCACAGATTACTAACCAAGACAGCATCAAGATGATAACTGTGTATCATGTTATCAGGACTGGAGATGCAGGATACTTGAAAGATTACTCAGAATTAGAGTTCTTTGACTCGGAGCCTGGGGGTGACTTTCTCCCATAACACAAAACACCTGGAGTCCACAAGACCTTGAAAAAAAAAAAAAAAACGAAAAATCTCTTCCTTCAAGCCTTCAAGTCTAGGGTCTTTTATATTAGCAAGGTTTACAAATCAATAGAACTTCCAGATACAAAGAGGTGGGTTCAGGAGAAAGCAAAGCCAACAGTGAGGTAAAAGACTGAACAGCAAACAGGACATGATATGATAAGTGACTCTAAAAAGATAAATTTAACCTCAACGTATGAATGATAGCTGCTTACCAATAGTTTACTGATATTCTCCCATGTGCAAGATTAAGACTTTTGTGTCCAGGAGCTTTTGCTACCCACATGTTTTCATCCAATAACCGAAGTGCTCATGTCTGTAGAGGAGAGTCTTGGAGTTTACCAGCTAGCTGGGTCACACGTGTTCAGTTCCCAGGAGAAGCAGGCTCAGCAGAAATGCATCAGACCAGGAGAAGAACCAGGGGCCAAAGAGCCTTGACTTTTGGATGCCTGTGCTATTAAGTCTGTTGGGTTCACCACAATCCATCGTGCATTAAGGCAGATTGTAGTCTGCTCTGTCGCCAGGCTAATGTCAGCCCTGTGCTGTGTCCAACTTCCTGTGGTTGGCCAGTACACCGCATTGTAGCAATTTCCACGTGTGTGTGTGTGTGTGTGTGTGTGTGTGTGTGTGTGTGTGTGTGTGTGTTTCAAGTGTATGGCTACTAACTGCCACCTGTATGTTGGCCAGCTTTCACTATTTGGCTCAAGCCAATTGCATGTAATTGGTTGCCTCTGGAAACTGACCTATGAGTGGAGACACCTGTGGTCAAGGCTTTCCCGTGCATTCCTCTGGGAAGATGGGGATTTGTTGATTTGTTTATCTATTTATTTATTTCCAGTAGCTGAAGCTCAGTGTCAGCACTAGGAATCCACCTCTACTTGATAAGACAGAGAGAAACTGAGAGGGGAGGAGAGGGAGAGAAAGACACCTGCAGGCCTGCTTCACGGCTTGTGAAGTGATCCCCCCACCTCCCACCCCTGCCCCACACAGGTGGGGAGATGAGTGCTCAAACCAGGAAACTTGAGCTTGAGTGAGTCCCTGTGCTTTGTACTATGCACCCTTAACCCAGTGCCCTACCATCAGACGCCCCAGGAGAACTTATTTTACTGGGTGAGCGTTCTCAGAATTTCTAGCTGACAATATTGCCAGGGCTCGGTGCCTGCACCAGGAATGCACTGCTCCTGGAGGCCATTTTTTCCCTTTTGTTAACCTGGTTGTTTTACCATTGTGGTTATTATTATCATTGTTATTGGTGTTGTCATTGTTGGATGTTGGGTAATTGTGCAAATACCTGAAACCCTATTCTGAAACTTAAATGACTTTATAAAAAAAAAAAAATGCTGGATGCAGCCATGATTTCAAGAGATGTCCAGAAATAGTCCAAAAAAAAAAAGTTTTTCTCCTCTTGATTTTTTTTAAGTCTTGGAATAAATGTGAAACATTTAAGTCTTAAACCGTGTTAGTAGAAATGGTTCAACTAAGACAGTACAGATCTAAATTTGTGTTTTAAATGACATGTCTGTAACAAAAGTTTTTCTCCTCTTGTGTATTGAAGACCATGTTTATGTGTGTGTTTGAAGTTTGGTAAACATTAACTTTAAGGTTAAAAGTGTAACTTTAAAGCTACATTCTTACCAGGCAAAGTTAAATTAAGGAGTTTTCAACATAAGTCTCAAAGGTAAAATTAATTTGTATTTAAAGTCTAAGGTAAAAATTAGCTAAAAATTAATATAGTTTAACTAAATTTGGTCTGATGATCCTGCACACACCTAAGGTATGTCTCCATCTTAAATGGGTGTAACAAATGATAGAAAAAATGTTATTGATATGTAAAGCTGTCAAATACCTTCTCAGTTAGAGGTAGAACCAGCCCAGGGAATGATAGATCACATAGTGGTTATGCTAGTGATTTCATGCCTGGGGCTATAGCAATGGTTCTTCTCTTTGTCTTACCACATTTTATTGCACTTACATTGGTTAAACAGCCTTAAAATCATACTAGAAAGACCTTCCAAAATTATACAGATACTTAAGCCAATCATAATCATCAAGTTATCAATTATAGTAAACTTCTAACTTGTTACAAGTTTTTTTTTTTTTTCACAAGTGATTACAGCTGTCAAGCCTTCACATGAAGAAGCATCTGCTCATATGGTAAGGTATTAAACTATAAGAAGATCCTCCATATATAACTTATGTAAATTAATGACACACGGTTGTTAAAAGGCCTGCCAAACACCTAGGCCCAATTAAGTAAACAAAATAGGGGAGATACATCCCCCTAATACTCAGTTGGCTAAGGCACCAACTACATTAAACCTCTTTTAATATCTATAATATTTATATCTTATAATATTTATTTATATAAATCTATATTTATATTTATATCTATATTTAATATCTCTTCTGTGATGAGACCCAGAGAAGGGCTGGTAGGCTCAGTGGGAGGCAGCCATTTTGCTAGCTCCATGTGGCCTGAACCACTCTGCTCTTGCCCATTTCTGGGGTGCCCTCCTGAATAAATACTTGTGTTCCCGCTCTGCTCTGGTCTCTTCTCTCTCCCCCATAACACAACCCAACAGTTGGATAGGACAGAGAGAAATGGAGAGAAGAGAGGAAGATGATAAGGGGGGGAGAAAGACAGACACCTGCAGACCTGCTTCACGGCCTGTGAAGTGACTACCCTGCAGGTGGGGAGCCGGGGTCCTCCTGCAGGTCCTTTCACTTTGCGCCACATGCTCTTAACCTGCTCCTGCTACCGCCCAACCCCCACGGACAAACGCTTCTAAGTCACAGGCAGAGTCCAGAAATTTTCTGATTTTGACCTACCTCATCAGATGCCCAGGATTTCACCATAACTCAGAGGTGTATTTTCTGTGCCACTGATGGGTATGATTTAGGTAGAGTATCTTTCAGGATCACGTGCAGGTGTGAGCATTTATTGATACACTGCTATACACAGGTATCCCTCACTTACTGTATCAGTGGGGCTCCTCTCCGTCAGGCTAGTCCTTAACTCTTCATCAACCTGGACTGATGAAGTGTACAAGCACATTTTCGGATATATCAAGGTTCTTGGAAAGCTCATACATGCAAATAGCATATTTAAATAGTATGCTGCCTTGGCATGTTTGCAGCCCAGGTTCCACCCAGGTTTCCACGGAACCAAAGGAAACTTTGGTGCAGTGGTCTTTTTTTTTTGTTGTTGTTGTTGTTTTCCTTTTGTTATTATTATTTTTTATTTTTATTTATTTTGGGTCACCTCTGTGGTTTCACTGCTCTGAACTGATTTTATTTTTTAAGATAAAGGCAGAGAAATAGAAAAGTAGGTTATAGATAGGTAGATAGAGAGAACACAGCAGTGAATAAGATAAAAATACCATGGGGGTGGTCTCTAGCTTGAGTCACACATGCAGCAAAGCAGTGCACTGCCCAAGTGAACTATTCCAAGTGGGCCAGCTTGATGGCCCTAACATTTTAATATTTTAATTTATAAAGAAATATAATTAAGAAACAAGGTCCAAGAAGGATGACAGAGGACCTATTGGGGGTTGTACTGTTATATGGAAAACTGAGAAATGTGATGCATGTACAAACTACTGTATTTACTGTCGAATATAAAACATCAATTCCCCAGTAAAGAAAAGAAAATGAGAGAAAGAAAGAAAGAAAGAAAGAAAGAAAGAAAGAAAGAAAGAAAGAAAGAGTAAAACAGACTCTGGTCTTGGTGTATTGTGAAGAAATCTGGGATCCTAGAGCATGATACTAGAGAGGGCTTAGCTGGGGGTGAGAGTATTGTGTAGATACATTTCATGAGGAGAGGAGAACTTGCTCCCATGTGTGAACGACTCTACTGTAAACCATTAATCCCACATGATATGATAAAAGAAAAAAGAAATTTAATCATGCTGACTATGATAAAATCTGTTGTCAGTTTCAGAATTGTAATATTTTGCAGGCTTCTTCTTGGAATTTTGAGTTTCACGGACAACTTGAAAATGTTCTGTAAAAGATTTCAGAACTTACACTGCAGACTTCTTAATTTATTTTTTAATATATTTATTTATTTATTGGAAAGAGACAGCTAGAAATTGAGACAGAAGGAGGTGATACAGAGAGAGAGAGAGAGACAGAGAGACATCTGCAGCACTGCTTCACCACTCACAAAGCTTTCCCCTGCAGTTGAGAACCAGGGGCTTGAACCCGGGTCTTTGCACACTGTAATGTTTGCACTTAACCAGGTGCACCACCACACACTCCCCTGTAGACATATTTATGCTGTGTAGTAAGTCATTGTTGTTAGTAAAAACCTAACAGTGAATAAATTGCGTGACCCTGCTACTATCACAATAAGATAAAGCGGCAACTCCAGCAACTGTACTCATTCAAGTCTAGATAAAACCAAGAGCTAAATTCACTTTTTTTTAGATTTTTTATATTTATTTATTTATTTATTTTCTCTTCTGTTGTCCTTGTTTTTCATGGTTCTAGTAGTCATTATTGTTATTGTTACTGATGTCATTGTTAGATAGGACAGAGAGAAATGGAGACAGGAGGGGAAGACAGAGATGGGAGAGAAAGACAGACACCAGCAGACCTGCTTCACCACCTGTGAAGCAGCTCCCCTGCAGGTGGGGAGCTGGGGGCTCAAACCGGAATGCTGATCCTTGCACTTTGTGCCACATGTGCTTAACCCGCTGGGCTACCACCAGACTCCCAAGCTAAATTCATTTTTATTAGTAAAACTCAAGTCATCATCAGTTTGAAACATATCTCCTAATAGTACAATTATGAAACTCTTTCACAGTATGTCTATACTTCTTATTGTTTCTTCCTACATTCGATTATCAACAGGATATCAATTAACAGGAGATGAAAGGAGATTTTTTAAATTTGTATTCATAAAAATGAAACACTGACAAAAACTATAGGATAAGAGGGGCACAACTCCACACAATCCCCACCACCACAACTCCATATCCCATCCCCCTCCCCTGATAGCTTTCCTATTCTTAATCCCTCTGGGAGTATGGACCCAGGATCATTATGGGGTGCAGAAGGTGGAAGATCTGGCTTCTGTAAATGCTTCCTCACTGAACATGGGCATTGACAGGTTGATCCATATTCCCAGCCTGTCTCTCTCTTTCCCTAGTCAAACAGGGGTCTGGTGAAGCCTGGCTCCAGGATACATTGGTGGGGTCGTCTACCCAGGGAAGTCTGGTTGGTCTCATGGTTGCATCTGGAACCTGTTGCAAATCAGTCTCATCTGAGTCATGCATTATCCATCACAGCATATCAGATATTCGGTTTTGTAGCAGGTGACTTCACGTTAACTGAGCAGGAAATGAAAAGTGGCTGCTAAGACCTCCTCTCTCATCTCTAGCTTTCTTACTATCTGAAGAAAACTTATCCTCTGTGATGAGGACCAAGATTTTAAATTTCATGAGCTGTATAAAAAACAAAGCTTTATTATTATCATTATTATTTAATTTCATGTAGCTATTTCTGTACATCAAAGTCAGGGACCAGCTCCCATTTTATTTATAGCTACAAACAAGCAGAGCAATATGGTGCCTAGGATATCAGTTTCTCCATATACTGTATAGAACATGTATTATGGTTGGATGTATTTATTTTCAATGGTACTAATTTTGGTCGGTAAAGTGAAACATGTTCTTGAACTGTCTACAGCGGAAACCTTACCTTCCAACAAAGAATAATGGATAAACAAGACTTACAGTTCTTAATTGTATTAGCGCTGCTCCCTCTCCCAAGTTTTCACAGCCTTAAGGTTATCTTAAGCTGAAAAGGGAGGGGGGGGGTTGTAGCTCAGTGGGTTAAGTCCATATGGCACCAAGTGCAAAGACCTGTAATTATCAGGGTTCCAGCTCCCGGATCTCCACCTGCGGGGGGGGGGGGGGGTTTGCTTCGCAATGAAGCAGGTGTCTATCTTTTTTTTCCCCTTTCTGTCTTCCCCTCCTCTCTTGATTTCTCACTGTTTTATGCAACACCGATGACAACAATAAAAGCATCAACAACAATGATAACAAGGGCAACAAAAGGGAAAAAATAGCCTCCAGGAGTAGTGGATTCATAGTGCAGGCACTGATTCCCAGCAATAATTCTGGAGACAAATAAATAAATAAAATTTAAAAAATGAAGCTGAAAGTCTCAGATCTTTTAACTCATAGAGAAAGGGTCTGGTGAGAGTACTGGGAAGATGGACGTATGTACACAGAGCAGAGAGAAATTGAAAAAGGACAGGGAGCTAGAAAGGGTGAGTGACAGAGAGACACCTGCATCCCTGCTTCAACACTTTGGAAGCTTTCCTCTTGCAGCTGGGGACCAGGAGACTCAACTCGGGGTCCTTCCACATGTGCGCTCAACCAGGTGCACCACCACCCAGCCCCCATGGATGCTGTCCTTATTGATGCAAAAACAGTTTTTATCTTGTTGGAAATGACTCTTAAAATAATGTAATTGGGCTTCTTTTCCTTACAACTTTAGATATCCATCTTACATGAGCTCAATTTATTAGTTTAGAGGTGCTAGGTTAACATAGAAAACAACTAAGAAAGACAATAGGCAATAGGAAATAAGGTTCAGAACACCACTGTGACTGTTTCACTTTATTTTTGACTATTTATTTTGGATATAGACAGAGAAAAATTGAGAGGGAAGAGAAAAGAGGAAGAGATAGATGGGCAACTGCAGCACTGTTTGACCACTTGTGAAGCTTCTCTCTTGGAGGAGAGGGTCTGGGCTTGAACGCCATTTCCTGTGCAATGTGGTGTGTGTGCTCAGTAAAGACTGCAGGGGCTGGGAGTTTGGAGGTAGAGCAGTGGATTAAGCACAGATGGCACAAAGCAAAAGGATAGGCCTAAGGATCCAGGGTCAAGACCCTGGCTCCCCACCTGCAGGGGAGTCACTTCACAGGTAATGAAACAAGTCTGCAGGTGTCTATCTTTCTCTCCCCCTCTCTGTCTTCCCCTCCTCTCTCCATTTCTCTCTGTCCTATCCAACACTGATGACATCAACAACAATAATGACTACAACAACAACAAAAACAAGGGCAACAAAAAAGTGTCAGGCAGCCCCCCGCTCTGATGCTGTGGTTCATTTACATAATCATTGTTTTGCCTGAGACCCGCCCTGCCTGCAGGGTATTGGTTAATCCCACTGGTTAGAACCTTCACAACAGCTGCTATGGAAGCTTTCTACCATCACGCTCTTTTCTCCACCCCCTCTTCTAGCCATTTCCTTTTCCCACTTGCCACTTCCTGTTAAAGATATATAAAAAAGCCTTGTCTCTGATCAATAAAGGCATTGCACTGCGTTCCCGCTATGCCATGAGTTCCTGGTCTCTCTCCCATGTTGCTGAATAAGCAGCAGCCCAGGTTGGTTCTGGTCGAGTTCTCTCCACAAGCATGTGCCCGGGAAGAAACACCCACAACACTAGCCCAGCCCAAAAGGAAATAAATAAATAAATAAATAAATAAATAAATATTTTAAAAATCTTAAAAAAAATAACCTGCAGTGACCACTTCCCCTTTTATGACTAATTTTCTTTCATATATACTTAATGCTAAATCTGTTTACTTCTTCACTCATTCATTTTCACCCCACCTTAGATAAGCTATTATTGTCCTTTCAGAAATAGTAACTCCAGGCTGCACAGACAGCATAATGATTGTGCAAAAGACATTTATACCTGAACTTCTAAGATCTCAGATATATTCTCCCAGTCCCATCATAACCCAGAACTGAGCAGTACTCTAGCCTCTCTCTCTCTATCTATACTTCTCTTTTTCTCATTAAAAATAAACAAGTGAATACACACACACACACACACACACACACAAACACACAAATATTAACTCCTTATATAAGCAGCTATTCTTGAAATAGTGCATATGGCCTATAGTGAGTCATATAGTTCCTTATTCTAAGATTTTAAAAAAAAGTCTGAGATGAAAGTCAGTATTATTTCAGAATACTCCTGAGTGGTGGGAACAGCTAGACAGAACCATTCCCCAGTTTCCTCCCATGGAAATCTAAACTGACCTTTACATGGATAATCACAAGGAAAACCAACCACATTTCTGGGATAAAATTAACATTTATTGGGAGAAAATAAAAGACAGAAAAGGAGAAGAAAGTACAAGCCATGTAGGTATGTAGATCAGGGAAAGAGAGAGAGAGAGGGAATGTGCTTCAGCCTTAGTTCCGCAGGTGCTCACAGAGGCCTCTTAATTCTGTAGGCTTTGCCCTCAGGTAAGGAGGGAGGCTGGGGCAAGATAGCAGAAGGTTCTGCTTTCCCTAAACTGCCCTCCAACAGGACCAAATATGTCAAATAAGATGCAGAGTTTGTAATTACATCTTACTTTCAAATGACAGTAAATAGATGTTAACATATACTACAAGTGATTAATTGCTAATTTGAATCTCACATGTAATCGATGCCATACAATTTGTCTGGTTAGCCTTGCGTAACATGTGGATTCTACAGCATTCAGGAACCTGTCAGCCACTAGTAGCCATTATATGCAGAAGACTGTAGCCTTTATTCTATTTATTTATTCCCTTTTGTTGCGCTTGTTGTTTTATTATTGTAGCTATTCTTATTCTTATTGTTGTCGTTGTTGGATAGGACAGAGAGAAGTGGAGAGAGGAGGGGAAGACAGAGAGGTGGAGAGAAAGATAGACACCTGCAGACCTGCTTCACTGCCTGTGAAGCGATTTTCCTGCAAGTGGGAAGCTGGGGGCTCAAACTGGGATCCTTACACCAGTCCTTGCGCTTTGAGCCACATGCACTTAACTGGCTGCTCTACCACCCAACTTCCTGTAGCCTTTATTCTTAATCCAGGAACCATTGAGCCTGAGACCTGAAGGTCGATAGCACACAAGCTCCCTGAGCCTCACTTCAGATGTTTGAACATTTAAACAAACTTAGATGTTCAGAAGTGCAGATAGTGTAAGAAATACGCCCATATTTCCTATTTGCTGTGTATATGTCCTGGTTCTAAAAACAAAAGAGAACATTGATCTACAGAAATCATATGCAAATATTCTTAAACAAACTTTAGGAAAACTGTTTGCAAAGTTTCAGTATCATTTTCTGATAGTAAAATTAGTCTGACATGATGAATTGCACCAAAGTAAAGTACTTTAAGTGTGTGCGGGGGGCAGGGCGGGGGTCAAGTTGCAGAAACAATCCCTAAACATGAAGCTTAAACCGAATTGTGGTGGTGAAAAGAGAATAATTTATTTCACTAGAGGGCAGAAGAATTTAATAATTCCAGAAAAAGATTATCTGCCTTGAACAAAGGAGCAGCATATTTTTCAACATGGTTACATTTTCATTTCAAAGGAGCAGGACAAGATGAATTAATCTTCACAGGAATATGGTCAAGATCAATGTTTTACTTTGACACAATGCAAATTGGCTCTGGGAGGAGCCTGGAACTTAGCTTGGGACAGAATTGTGTCCTCCCTCCTGGTGCTGGCCTTCCTGTGTTCTTAATAGTTTTATTTCAGAAGATGCCCCCTGGTGCCGTTTTGCTATGAAAGTGGGGTGGGGGCAACAGCAGGGAAACAGGAGTGCAGGTTATGTGAAAGGGGTATGCATCTATTATCTACATCAAGGTCCTGGAGCATGGTGGTGGAGCAGGCCCTATGTGGAGGGTTAAAGTGTTGTATAAAAAATAGAGAAATGGGGACTGGGCAGTAGTGCAGCGGGTTAAGCACACACAGCAAAGTACACAGTCCTGTGTAAGGATTCCAGTTTGAGCCCCCGTATCCCCACCTATAGTGGGGTGGGGGGGTTGCTTGGCAAGCAGTCAAGCAGGTCTTCAGGTATCTCTCTTTCTCTTCCCCTCTCTATCTTCTCCTCCTGTAGGGAAATTGTGAGGATGTGGTAGAGCTTGGCAGGGCTTGACCTGAGGGGTGCGTCTATCCTGTCAGTCTCTCTAGCTACTGAGAGGTTGAGCAAGGAGGGACAGGAGAACCCTCCAGGTTTGCCTCTTCTTATCAGACTCCCTGCATTTTTCTGCCTCCAGGAGCCCAGCATTCCTTAAAATATTAAGCCAGCTCCCCTGCTCCACCCTGCATTCCTTGATACTATGGCCCATCCTTTTGTCCTTTTATTACCTACATATCAATGTTCTATTTTGTCTTATAAATGACTTAAGGCCTCCTCCCTATTCCCCCACCCATTATATTCTTTTCCTACCCTCAAGACCTCAGGGTATTATTAATCCTGCCAGTTAAACCCTTAGCAACAGTTGCTAAGGAAGTTCCTACCTTTCCCAGCTCCTTTTACTTTTTCTCTGCCACTTTCCTAACCGTGTATGATATTATCACCCCACTTCTGTTTCTGACTTGTCTCTTCCATTTCTGGCCTGGATAAGCATGCGGGCAGACTGAGAGGCTTACGCAGGCCATTGTGGTTTGCACCATGTGGCTTAACCAGGTGTGCTACTGCACAACTCTGGGGTGTTCGGATGAATAAAAATTTGAATTTCCTCACCACCATGACACTGGTTCCTGGGTCATCCCTCTCTTGCATCGATAACCCTACACCTTCCTGTCTCAGTTTCTCTCTGTCCTATCAAAAAAAATAAAGAAAAAAAGAAATGTTACTGAAAGAAATATGTGGGGCCTGACCCCGTGCCCTTATGGAATGAACTAATCTATGTGAAAAAGATTAAAGAAGACATTCTGGGAATAAGTAGACCACCCCCCCACCCACACAGGAGAAATTTACAAGCTCCCTGTCTACATGGGAGCACATGCAAGAGCAAGCAGAAATATTCCTGAATATATCACTAAATCTAAGACCACCAGGCCTTCCCATGCTACTGAAAACAGCCCTAAACCAAAACCCTATATAAGGCCCACCAGCCTGTTCCAGGTGGGCTCCTAAGCTTCCTTGGCTGGGCTCTCACACTTCCCAGGCCAGGGCTGCTAAAGCTCTTGCTGTTGTATCTGGGGTTCCCAAAATCCCCCCAGAGGCTGTCACTTTTCCTGACCTATTACATTAAAATTTTGCTTTGCCTACACACCTGATTTTACTGGTCTCATCTGTGTTTTACATGTAGCAACTACTGTATTTATTATTTTCTGTAAACCATTAACCCTCCCTCAATTAAAAAAAAAATTACTCTGCGTAGTCAAGATGGCTTAATGAATACAGCACCTTGGTTGACATTCAGCAAAAATAAATAAATAAATAAATAAATAAATAAATAAAATAAAATGCTACAAGTCCTGGCAATTCTAATTGCTAGCAGGATTTTCAGGCCAGTAGGAGATAAACTATAGAGGAGAGGACAAAGAGAAACCATGGTGGGATATTATAAATCTATGAATTGGCTAAAGGGTGCTGAAAAGGACAAAGGAGAGTAGAACACCACCGAGTTGCAAACACTACCATGACACCACCCTGACTTCCCTGGACAGATGACCTTACCAATGTGCCCTGGTACCCCACCTCCCCTAAGTTCTGCCCCACTGGAGAAAGAGAGAAGCAGGCTAGGAGAATGGAACCACCTGCCAACACCCAGATCCAACAGAGAAGCAATTGCAGAAGCCAGACCTCCCACCTTCTGCACCCCTTAAAGAATTTTGGTCCATACTCCCAGAGGGATAAAGAATAGGGAAACTTCCAATGGAGAGTATGGGACACAGAGCCCTGATGGTGGAAGCTGTATGGAATTACACCCTTTTTATCTTACAATCCTGTTAATCATCATTAAATCACTAATAAATAATTTTAAAATGCATTTTAACAGTAATAAAATGATTGGTCTGGTCAATCTGTAGGTCAGTGAAGATGGTAACACTACAGGAAGATTAGCTTATCCTACTTAGATAAACACACACACACACACACACACACACACACACACAGAGAGAGAGAGAGAACTCAGTAAAACTGGAAGATTTGTGAAAGATTTTAATGTAAATGTTTAACTGATTGGAAGTCAATAATAATTCTAATATGTAGTTGGTTGGCCTTTCTGACACTTAAGTCTGTGGCCTTCTCCTGAGTGCCTTTTATAAAACTACAGCAAATATACATTGGATAAAAGCAAATTCTTCAGGCTCTTTCAATACTAGTCAAAGTAAATTAAAGGTTAAATAATCCCTGTGGACTTTGATTCAGCAATTCAAGTTTATTAATTAAAAGCATGAGAGATAATGCACATGCAAATATAACATTACTAATTAGAAATGCTTCTTATGTATATAAATTGCTTCAATATATCAAGTATAAGTATTATTTATGATTCATCTTTGATTAATAATGAAATTATTTAATATATATGAGATTTTTCCCAAGAGTCATTAGTTGTAAATTCAGCACACAGTACCACCTCTTTCAGAAAAAATTTTAAAGGGCATTGATTTAATAAGTAAGCACAGAATTTTAAAATAAATTAATACATTCCAAACATTCATATTACTAACAAGATTCATAAAAAGTGACATTTTGATAGCAATTTAAAAATATTCAGTAAGTTAAATATTTATTAATTTTTAGAAAAGTTATGATTAGCAAAATACTGATTTAGTGAAATCCGCCTTGTTAAAATTAAAAAATAGTGATATAAAACAAGAGTTTAATTTTGAGAATATCAAAATATTGAAAGAGTTTTCAATGACCTGCAAGTTATTTCACATAATCAGTTTAAACAATTTCCTAATTAAAGAGCAATCAAGGATTCTGGTCAATGTACTTTTATGGATATAAAATCCAGAACCAATGATTTAGGCTTCTAATTTCTGAAAAAGCATTTTGGCCATGCCACCATTTCAGTGTGTAAAACTTTGGTAACTGACTTATATGTTCAGCTCCTTCATCTACTTTATGTAGGTTGACAATATCCTGCAAACTAACTGGTATTTCATGAGGCTCAGTTAAAGGAAATATAACAAGTTTACTCATTCCCTAATATGTTTTCTTGTATGTGCTAGTAGACATGCCAATCTCTGTTTTGGTCAGGTTCTCTAATTTCTGTTTCTCTACACCCATGAGGTTACATTTCAGTCTTTACTGTTTGCTAAGATTTAATTCCCGGATGTAGTCTTTCAAAGCTTAAATGCTCTCCATAAAGTCTCTATTCTCCTTTTTTGAACAGTCAAATTTAAAGAATCCATAACTCCAAAATTATAAAGCTGTTGACCTCATGCACATTAAGTGAACGTGAGTCCCTGAAAAGATACGTTCTAGATAAAATGAACTGTTGAGGCCAGGCAGTGGGGTCCCTGGTTAAGCACACACATCACAGTGCACTAGGATCAGGCTTCCAGATCTTGGTCTCTCCTACAGGGGAAAGCTTCATGAGTGGTAAAGCAGGGCTGTGGGTGTCTCTGTCTCTTTCTCTCTAAATCTCCTCCCCTCTCAATTTCTTTGTGTCTCTATCTAATAATAACTTAGTAAATAAAAGTAATCAAAAAAGAAAATTGAATTGTTTACAGCGACTAGGATATTTAGGTTGTAGCAACAGATAGTGTGTTCAACATGCAAAGAATGGATTGTACATTATGACTATTTTCAAGCCCCACTACCACAAGTAGAAACTTTACTAAAAGCATCATACTCGTACTTTTAGGGACATTAAATAATTTTTCAAGTTCATCTAGCTTCAGGAACAGTGGAACAATGTTACAATTGTCTCTCTTTTCTTTGTCTTTTTCTGACTTTCTCTCAGAGCTTCTTTCAAGAAATGGCCACCAGGAATAGTGGTCTTGTAGGAATAGACTCTCAACAATAATGCTGGTGGCAAAAAGAAAAAAAAAAACATAAAAGTAGTAATAATCTACTATATAATATAATATTGTCAAAAGCTTCCTTTACTTTTTCAGAGAAGACCTTAGATACAATATTTGTAAATACTCATATCGCATTAGGACCTACAAATATTTTGGTGTTCTTTCTTGATGAGGAAAATATATTATTTTGTGAATGAACATCACTTCTGAACAGAAAAACAAAATTCAAATTTAGTGTAGGCAATCATGTCACAGAAGACAGTATTATGTGCATCAACAAATCTAATTCATAGACCAATTTTCAGAGTTGTTGATTTTATGGCAAAACATATTGATAATGTTCATAATAAATATTCACTGGGGAAAAAGAATGAAATAAGTTGCCTGTTGTGAATGCTATGTTATGATGGAAATGGAAGGTATGGAATTTTCCACTAAATCTTGAAAAAGAACTAATTGTTGGTTAATGATAGATGAACTATCAGAAAATACAATCAAATAAAAAGTACTTATTTAGAAACATGAGTTATCTCACAATAACATTTCATACTTTAGATGTGGCCCAGAGACTACTTATATTTTGTCTCAGCATATAGACAGAATATAATTCCAATTTAGCTGGGCATCCTGCACTTTTTAATTTTGCTAAATCTGTCAACAACTTTTTGTAATATTTTTAATTCAAGTGAGAATTTCTCTTTTAATTTGAAATCACTAGGAGGAAGAAATAATCAAGAGCAGAATCACCTTTGCTGGCTGAGATAGGGGTTAGCCTTTATTTCTTGAGACTTCATTGGGAATAAATCAATCTTGTCATGATTCTTTGAGATAGTTCATTCCTAAAATTTTTTCCCTATAATAAGAAGTCAAACAGTAAAGTTATCAAGATTTATGTCTTATAAGTAAGTAAACACAGACCACGAAAACAACCCCTTTCTGATAAATTCTCTTCCTGGTTAAGTCTTAAAAGAATATGGAATGATTGATGGTACAACCCCTTCTCTTTACCCTCATAATACACAATAAATTCACTTTTTTTCCATTTTGTCAGTAATTTTTTATTACTCCATGTAAGTGGGAAAATAAAAGATGAAATAGCCCATTTGTAGCTCAAGATGATTTAGAATGAATTTCACAATTGTGTGCTTAGTTGATAACTCGAAACCTGGAGCATGAATCATTGCCCATGCAGAGACATTTTGTAGGTAATGCTTATAATGTCAAGATTATCTAAAATACGATTCTTCTAATCCTTTTAATTTTAATGTCAAAATTTCATACGATATGATTCTCATCATTTTTATTAAATTGCAGAATAAAAACATTTAATTTGCAATTTTAGATGACCTCTTTGGGTGGGGGTAAGAAAGGAAAGGTTTATTACATTGTGATCATCTAGGTACAGCAAAATAGACAAAGGGGCAATGATTGGCTAGTCTTGATGGTGAAAGCCAATGAGTCCATAAGCTTGTTACCAACTCTGCTACACGTGTTCAGGTCCAGAGAAGTTAGCATTCCATGTCCTGAGGAGAAGAAGAACAGACAAAAGCAGAAGGAACAGAGAGCACTGAGACAGCACACATTAAGAATACTTCTGAAAACTTATTTCTTATTTATATATGAAAGAGTGCTTCACACATACAAGTTCGATATCCTACCCCCATAACACCTCCTGGACCTCTACCTTAATATGAATATGTTGTAACTGAATTTGATTCCAAGTGTTCTATGTGAAATATCCACCTGTCTATTTTGAATCATGTTAAGGTTTCCCAAATATATCGTGACTCTCTAATAGGCTTTAAAAATAAATTGTTAGGAGTGCAGCAGTTAAGCGCGGGTGGCACAAAATGCAAGGACCAGTGTAAGGATCCCGGTTTGAGACCCCAGCTCCCCACCAGCAGGGGAGTCCCTTCACAGGTGGTGAAGCAGCTGAAGGGTTGGTATTCCACACCTGACATCTCTGGACACAGTCCGAAATGAAGCATGCTGAGGTGGTACTGGTTGCACTGATTAGGCTGGGATCAGCAGATGCAGTGTCAGTTGGTGTGTGTCGGGCATTAAGCCAGCCACCCCCACCTGCTCTATCCTGCTTTGCTGATAGTATGGCCTTTTTACATAATCATTGTTTTGCCTGAAAGATTACCCACCCATTCCTTTGAACTATCTTCTTTATACCTTGAGACCCACCCTGCCTGCAGGGCAACATTAATCCCACCAATTAGAACCATCGCAACAGTTGCTAAAGGAGTTCTCAGCATGCCTTTTTCCTTTCTCCACTCCCCTTTTCCTAGCCATTTCCATTTCCAACTTGTCACTTCCAGTTTTATCCTATAAAAGTCACTTCTGTTTCTGATTTCCCTCTCTCTTTCCATGTCCCGATTTGGAGGAGGGCAGGTGTGCAGACAGGGAGGCAGATGCCAGTCATTGTGGTTTGGCGCCACATGGCTTAACCTGCTGTGCTCACACCTGACTCTGGGGCTCCTGCCTGAATAAAGAATTGTATTACCATGCTGCCACAAGTTTCTGGTCTCTCTCCCACTAAGCAAGCCCGGAAGGTGTGAATTGAGAGAAGCAAGCAGGAAAGTGAGCCCCACACCAGAGGTTCTAGGACTGGGAGGAATGTGTGTTTTGTAGAGAATAGGGAAGGTTCCTGGTGTCTTAGGAAAGCTATCATTGGAGGGGATGTGATACGGAGTTCTGGTGGCAGGAATTGTGTGAAGTTGTACTCCTCTTACCCTATTGTTTTGTCAGTGTTTACTTTTTATAAATAAAAATTATAAAAACATTTTAAAAGAAGGCGAAACACAGCTATTGCTATAATCAAATTATTTGGCAATTGGGTTAACTTTGAAATCTCCCTTGGAGTATACCTAAAATAGACCTGCCACCTTTTTCAAAATGGGGACACCAAATCTTCATCTGCAAAATTCTTGCCTTTAGGTTAATGATTAGTCAACAATTTGTTCTGTTTTATACCTTAACTCTTTTTCAGCCACCAGGTTCCAGATGCTACCATGATGTCAACCAGACTTCCCTGGGAAGACAACCCCACCAATGTGTCCTGGAGCCCCACTTCCCTAGAGCCCTGCCTTACTACAGAGAGGGCTGGGAGTATGGATCAACCTGCCAAGGCCCATGCTCATCAGGGAAGCAGTTACAGAAGCCAGACCTTCCATCTTCTGAATCCCACAATGACCCTGGGTCCATACTCCCAGAGAGATAAAGAATAGGAAAGCTTTCAATCAAAGGGTAGGATATGGAACTCTGGTGGTGAGAATTGTGTGGAATTGTACCTCTCTTATCCTATGTTCTTGTCAGGGTTTCTATTTTATAAATAAAAAAATATTTAATAAAAGGATGGGCATGGCACACTTGATTAATAAGACAGGTGTTAACTGAGTAATATTACTTTATGCTTACTGGTAATGCATGAGCAAAGCCAGCAGGAAGAGGCCAAAAGCCACAATGCTAATTCATTACAGTGACATCATGATGTATAAGAGGTTGCTTTGTGTCTTTAGTTTATTCTCTTTGCACCAGCACCAGACATGGGTTTTCACACTGGGATGTAGTATTTTATTACATAACTACATGCTAGACAAGATCATTGCCATTGGCCAGATAAGCTTGATCACGCATTTTACATCTGTGCATCTTTTTCTTTCTATTCTTCTCAAGTAGTTGTATCACCTTCCAGCTGGTTTTGTGATATGCATCTGGGTATACGCTGAACTACCCGCCTCCCCGCTATTACCAGTTCAGTGATCAACTGGAGAGTAGCTCTCCACAACACACTTAGAGATAGATGAACTGAAGAAAAAGATAGTATGAGTCTGGGGAGATAGAATACCTGAGAAGAGAGTGTCTGCATTGTCATGTAGATGACCTAGGTTTAAGCCTTAGATGAAGCACTCAGGATACTACAATAGTGAGGGAGGCTTTGGTGTTGAAGTGTTTCTTTCTATTTTACTTTTATCTGTATGGGAAAAAAGTTTTTCCAGAATGGTTAGCCCCTAGTAGTAGTGAAAGAAAGAAAGAAAGAAAGAAAGAAAGAAAGAAAGAAAGAAAGAAAGAAAGAAAAAAAGAAAGAAAGAAAGAAAGAAAACGATCAGAAGAAAAAACAGTAATAAAGTAAGAGATCTTAAGTTATGAGCAAAACTATAATGTGTAATGAGACTCTAAATGATCTCACTCATAGACAGAAGTTGATAATCAAGATCAGAATGGAAAACACTAAGCAGAACTTGGACTGGAGTTGGTGTATTGCACTAAAGTAAAGGACTCTGGGGTGGGGTGGAGGTGGGGGTTTCAGGTCCTGGAACATGATGGCAGAGGTGGACCTAGTGGGGGTGTTATTATTATGTGGAAAACTAATAAATGATATGCATGAACAAACTATTGTATTTTACCATCAACTGTGAAGTATTACTCCCCCAATAAAGAAATTAAAACAAAGAGAGAGACCCTCAGAGGTCATCACTGTGCTATGTATTCACCCAAATTATTAATACATACAAATACTTCTAAATTATGGGTAGCTATAGCCAACTTTAACTTAAAATTATTACTCCAATGCAATTTAAATCTTTTCCAATATCTTTACTGGAAGGAATATAAGGAACCCATCAAAAAATGGTGCCAAATCTGCTTTAGATCAAGTTGAATTATAGGTACTTCTTACGGAAAGACAAATAAAGAGAAAATACAATTTCTTTCCCTTAGGTCCAAGTCAGAGGTAATGCATATCTGGTTTTGTCTATGTGAACTGTAACACCCTCTTAATCTAAAATTCTGTCATCAAAGTTTCTCCAATCTCAGTAACAACTGTTTACTGTTCATATATAGAAATAAGCATTTCCTTCTTATTTACATGGAAGTACTTAGAAATGTGTAGATTTTTTTCTCAAAGTGAAATGCTTTACTATCCATTTCTATTACCCTTAGATAGATATGTCTATATTTTAGGATGATTCCTTTCACAACTATGTTAAAGATTGAGTATGAATGAGTGAATTAAAACTCATGCCACAGACTACATCAGTCTCACCATGAATGACTTTTACAGTTCAAAATAATTTTATGGGCCAGGTGGTGGTACACAAGGTTAAGTGCACATAATACAAAGAAGCACAAGGACCTGTGAAAGGATCCCAGTTCAAGCCCTTGGCTCCCCACCTGCAGGGGAGTCACTTCACAAGCTGTGAAGAAGGTCTGCAGGTGTTTATCTTTCTCCCTCCCTCTTTATCCTCCCCTCTTTTCTCCATTTATCTCTGTCCTATCCAATAAAAAGGGAAAAAAGCCTCCAGGGCCAGTGGATTTGTAGTGCAGGCACTGAGCCCCAGCAATAACCCTGGAGGATAATAATAATAATAAAAAATTTATGTTTATATATTTTCTCTAACATCTAATACAACACCTATTATTATTTTTTCTTTCTTTCATTTATTTTTAAGATAATGGATACAAATGGAGAGAAAGATATAGGAGAGACTCTAACATTGTTTGACATTATAAAGTTTCTCTTGTGCAGATGGTTGTTGTCTTTATTATGCATTTCTCTGACAAAGACTTGGAACATTTTTTCTTGTGTTTCTTTGCCTTTTGGATCTCTTCTGTTGTGAATATTCTGTCCATGTCCTTTCCCCATTTTTGGATGGGGTCATTTGTTTTCTTGTTGTTGAGTTTGGCATAATATATATATATACATATATATATATATGTATATATATATATATACATATATATATATGTATATATATATATATACATATATATATATATATATATATATATATTGGTTATTAGTCTCTTTTCTGATATATAGTATGGAAGGAACTTCACCAGTTCTGTGAAGGGTCTCTTTGATTGGATAATGGTTTCTTTTGCTGTGCAGAAGCTGTTTAATTTGATGTAGTCCCATAGTTTTATACTTGCCTTAGTATTCTTTGTAATTTGGATTCCATTCACTGAAGATGCCTTTAAAATTTATGCGGAAAAGACTTCTGCCAATATTTTCCTTTAAGTATCTGATAGTTTCTGGTCTAACATCCAAGTCCTTGATCCACTTGGAAATTACTTTTGTATTTACTTAAATATAGTTTCTGCATTTCTGATGACAATTCCCTGAAACTCTTTACTCACTCCTGTTATTATTTCCTTAACTAGTGTTTGGGCACTAACCTCATTATTTTGTGCTTCAACCTTTGGGGGGCTTTTAGCTGGGCTCTTGTCCTGGTTCATTTCTCCAATATTTCTTCTTGTTGGTTTAACCATTTTATATAGTATCTTATGAGGTCCCTCTCTCAGTACTTTTCAGATTACTGATCACTCTTGCCTCATTGATTTGTGTGTAAGTAAGGTACTTAAAAGGTCCACAGTTATGGGAATTGACAGTTGTTTCAGTAGTCTTTTAATCCCCAGTTGGAGCTCAGTGGCTTAAAAGCCTCTTTTTTACTTTTTCTTCCCTGTAGGTTATGGGAGCCTCAGGGCTTTTTAACTATAAGTAAAATTCTTGGTTTAATCACTAACTCAACTCGTGACCAAGAGATAAAGCAGGGTGGGGCAGAGATAATCCAGTGGTTATGCAAAGAGACTTTCACTGCCCCACTGCTAGGCCACCAAGTTATAGATCTTCTCCCGAGTTTCTTGGTTAGTTCTCTGTCCCCTGGTGTCACCACAGGGCCCCCACACTGCTGCCTCAGATTCTGAGGGCAGTAGCAATGGAGACTCACATTTGCATTTGGTGAGTCTCAGGGGAGTCCACTCTTCCCTCCGCTCTCTTTTTGTTAGTGAAACAGACTGGAGATGGTGTCTCAACTGGTAATGTTGGGCCTTAAAGCCAGCCCCCCACCCTACTGCTCTGCTCCATCCTCCATTGCTGACATTATGGTCTATTTACATAGTCACTGTTTTTCCTGATAGATCCCCACCAGGTTATCCCCTCAGGGTACTGCTAATTCCTGCCAGTTAAAACCATTGCAATAGTTGCTAAGGATGCTTCCACCTTCCCAGCATGCCTTTTGCCTCTCTCCACCCCCTTTCCTAGCTATTTCCATTTCCAACTTGACACTTCTGTTTTTTATCCCATAAAACCCACTTCTGTTCCTGGTTTCGCTCTCTTTCTCTCTGGTGTCCTAACCTGGAGAAGGGCTGGTGTGCAGATCGGGCTGTGGCCATTGCGGTTTGGCTCCACATGGCTTAATCAGCTGTGCTCACTCCAGACTCTGGGCATTCCAGTGTGAATAAAGAATTTTATTACCATGCCACCATGAGTTCCTCATCTCTCTGGTGATGATAGCCAGGCATTCTGGTGACCAACGTGGGGCCTAACCTGCTCAGATCCCAGATAAGTATACAGCTGCTTGGCTCTCTGCAGCCTTGTATTTTATGAAGGCACTGCAGTTCTTTTTCTCCCTCCTTTTATTTTTCAGAGACCCATCTGCCATGGGCGAGCTTCCTCCTTGTGAAAATGTTTCCCAAACCCTCTACTCTTTTTTCATGAGACAGGTTTTCTACCTCTGGGACATTTTGCTCTGGGCCACACCTTGGTTCCTCTTGATTGTGATTATAGAGCTTGGGAGATGTGCTGAGATTTCCCCTGGGACTTCCTTGACTCCTCCCATGTCTAAGGGTGACTCTAACTTGCAGAGCCTTCTCCAGACTGTTACCAGCCACTTAATCCTTCCATAGGCTCCTCTCTGTCCACCAGCCACATGTGTTTTCACTCACCAGTGATTTGTTGGGTTCCTGACATCCTGTCTTGTTGTGGTCCCAGGTGGTCTCCCTTTTCCCCCTTTTGTTGTCCTTGTTGTTTATCATTGCTGTTGTTATTATTTTGTTATTTCTGTCATTGTTGCTTAATAGGACAGATAGAAATTGAGAAATTAGAGGAAAACAGAGAGGAGGAGAGAAAGACAGACATCTAGGGGCTGGGTGGTGGCGCACCTGGTTGAGTGCACATGACAGTGCTCAAGGACCTGGGTTCAAGACCCCCACCCCACTTGCAGGAGAACAGCTTCAAAAGTGGTGAATCAGGCCTGCTGATGTCTCTCTGCCTCATTCTTTCTCTATATCCCCTTCCTCTCAATTTCTGGCTATCTCTATCAAATAAATAAAAATTTAAAAAAGAAGACGAAGAAGGAGGAAAAGAAGAAGAAGAAGAAAAAGAAGAAGAAGAAAAAGAAGAACAAGAAAGAAAGAAACCTACAGACCTGCTTCACCACTTGTGAAGTGACCCCCTTACAGGTGGGGAGCCAGGGGCTGTAACCAGGATCCTTACATGGGTCCTTGTGTGCTTAACCTGCTGCACTGCTAATTATATTTCTATGCAGTATTCATGGTGATAAATGATATTGGATAAATGAAATAAATAAATGCTTACTTTGGTGTGTCTTCATTTAAAACATGAATATTTTTATTTTTATGTTTCCCAATGGAATGTGAATCAATATATTTTAACATTAAAACCCTGATATTTTACAATAAAACACAGTTGGGTGCAGCTGGTAGAATACATGCCTTACTGTGCTTGAAATCCTGGACTTCTGCTCAGACCATATAGGAAAGCCATGCAGTGCACTAAGAGAACTTCATAGAGAATGGAACAGTGTTTTGATATTTCTCTCAGTATATAAAAAAATGAGAAAGAAAAAATAACCCAAGGTGAGGCATCTTGGCAGAACTGTGCATGCCTGAGACTCTGATTCATTCCCCAGAGCTATGTCAGTAAGGGCAGGGGGTAGCACAGCAGGAGAACTGCAGATCTTACTGGCTGTGGCAGACAAGAGGACCCAGAGTCAAGCCCTAGCACTGCCACAAATTATTTCAGTGTCACACCAACGCAAGCATTTGTCTATTTCATTTATCCAAATATCATTTATCCTCATGAATACTGCATAGAAATAGTCCCATGTGTTAGGAAAATTCTCACCAGATTATCAGAGCTGGAAAGTTGACACCTCAGGCTTGGCGGCTCTGCATCCAGTCTGAAGCAAAAGGCAGTGGCAATATAATGTGTCACAGTTGCACTGGGTGCATTGATTTAGCTGACGTTGGCAGAGGCAGTACCACAGGGTAAGGGTCAAAAGGAAAGGAATCACGAAAAACAGGTGAAGTCCAAGAGGTTCCAGGACTTGGAGAAATAGGATTTTTTTTTTAAATATTTATTTTATTTATTTATTCCCTTTTGTTGCCCTTGTTGTTTTATTGTTGTAGTTATTATTGTTGTTGTCGTTGTTGGATAGGACAGAGAGAAATGGAGAGAGAAGGGGAAGACAGAGAGGAGGAGAGAAAGATAGACACCTGCAGACCTGCTTCACCGCCTGTGAAGCAACTCCCCTGCAGGTGGGGAGCCGGGGTTCGAACCGGGATCCTTATGCCGGTCCTTGTGCTTTGCGCCACCTGCGCTTAACCCGCTGTGCTACAGCCCGACTCCCGAGAAATAGGATTTTAAAGAGGATGGGGAAGGTTCCTTTTGGTCTTAAGAGTTTAAAAGGGCAATAGATAATTATTATTATAATCAAGTTACTTGGGAGTTTGTTTTGCTTTGAAAATCTTCATGATTAGAATTTACTGCACTATACTTGACTTCACTATGCTTTATGTAATTTAATAGCATCTGCTAATAATGCTATCTTAGATACTGACAGGACCAAATGATTCTGAGCTCTCTTGTCTAAGGTTGTACATAAATTATTACCTAATAAAGGTATTTTTAGAAATCCTTAAATAATTTAAACCAGTGTCGGAATTCAATGGGAAAATATTTATGTGTAAATTTATGTGTAGATTGATAGTTATAGAAATAACAGTCAACCATATCTGTTGTTGGGCAGCCCCCCTGCTCCATCCTCCATTGCTGACACTATGGCCTATTTATATCATCATTGTTTTGTCTGTTCTATCTTCTTTCTACCTCCAGACCCTCCCTGCCTGCAGGGTACATAATCCTGCCAGTTAAAACCCTAGCAACTGTTGCTACAGAAGCTTTCTACCTTCCTGCTCTTTCCTTTTCTCCATCCCCTTTCCCAGCCATTTCCTTTTCTGACTTGCCACTTCCGGTTCTAAATATATAAAAGTGTTGTCTCTGATCAATAAAGATGCATTGCATTCTTGCTCCAACACGAGTCCTCGTCTCTCTCCTGCAGTGCTGAGTAAGCAGCAGCTGAGGTTGGCTCTAGTCGCGTTCTCTCCAACCCAGAGAGCACGTGCCCAGGAAGAAACACCCTCACACTAGCCCTGCATTTGTGATCTTAGGAGGACTAATGCAGTTTCCATTGGAGCTAGTGGGGACTCATATTTCTGGTGATGGGACAGCTGTGGAACTATACCCCTGTTGTCTTATAATTTTGTAAATCAGTGTGAGGTAACTAATAAAAACATAGCTTCAAAATGGATGCAAAAGGGAAATAGCAGAATGGTTATGCAAAAGGACTTCCATGCCTCAGGCTCTAAAGTCCACGGTTCAATCCCCAGCACCACCATAACTCAGAGCTGAGCAGTGCTAGTGCTCTGGTCAAAACAGAAAAAGAAATACAAATTTACGGGGCCAGGTGGTGTCACATTCGGCTGAGTGCACAAGTTACAGTGCTCAAGGACCCAGGTTCAAGCCCCTGGTCCCTACCTGCAGGACTCCAAATGGGTCATGAGTGGTGAAGTAGTGCTGTAGATGTCTCTCTGCCTCTCTCCCTCTCTACCTCCCCCTTCCCTCTCAATTTCTAACTCTCTATCCAAGAAATAAATAAATATACTTAAAAAATAGATACAAATGGAACTGCCTTATGACCCAGCAATATCAGTCTCAGGCTTTACCCAAAGGACATGCAGACATTTCACCAAAGGAACATAAGCACTCTTGTATTAACCACCATGGTCAAACACTACAAGCAGCTTAAATGTCATGGTAGATGTCTTGTTAAAGCAGCTGTGGTATATATACTGCATGGATTATCACTTTACTGTAAAAAGGTGATACTGTTTCCTTAGGGTCAAAGTGAATGAAATGGGAGGAGTTTATGCTTAGTGAAATAAGTATCTAGGTGAAAGACAACTGCCAGATAGTTTTACTCATGGGAAATCCAGAGAACTGGGACATAAGGGGCCAGGTGGTGGTTCACCTGGTTAAATGCTCAAGGACCCATGTTCAAGCCCCCTTCCCATCCCCACCTTCAAGAGGGAAGCTTTGCAAGCAGTAGAGCAATGCTGCATGATTCTCTCTGGTTTTTCCCTCTCTGTATTTCTCTTCCTTTCATAAAGAAAGAAAATTATTAACAGAGAGGGAGAGAGAGAGAGAGAGAGATGGAATATGTGACCTGAAAAAAAAATCCAGAAATAAACCTGTTTTAGATCTCATGAGAATTATGGTGGTTCCCATTGGAACAATGAAGGCATGGCCTTTTAAACTACTACAAACCACAAAAATAAATAAATAAATATGAATACCAGGCTGAAAAACAATGCACATTAATTCTGATCTCATGGACAAAGAATTCCATGCTTAGTAAAATAATGGGCATCAAACACTTAACTGACACAAAGTCAGACTGTCCCAAAGTAACTAAGCAGAGTTTATACTTTAATCATTAATTCAAACTCTAGAGCTTCACACTCAAAAATCAGGGAAATTGGGGCCAAGATGGTGACTGGAAAGTAGCTGCACTCATGTGAGCTCTGACAACAATTGCTAGAAAGCCTTAGAAATACTGGCCTCCAGCGGGACAAACAAGGAGGCATCCTAAACATGAGTCCAAGGAGGTGACTATTATTCAATTTGAGTTAAAAATTAGAGCAAAAATAAAGGACATTTCTTGATTATTTCTCTCAGCCCCCTCTCCCCATAACCAGACCAGGGTTTTGGGAGCTGCTGCTAGCAGGCTTTCCGCTGAGCTCCATTCTTTACCAAGATTCCTGACCCACCAGGATGCCATTCCAACCCCTGCTTCCAAATTTCTAGGCTGTTTTTGTTTTTCCTCTGAGTAAGGGACTTAGACCCATTTGGAGTGACAATTAGATAATCAGGCAAGCCTCACCAAGCCTGGGAAAGACTGCTTGAAAGTTTTTTTTTTTCCTTTGTTTGGTTTTGCGTTTTCTTTCTCAATCAGTTATCTAGACTCAATGTGCATATGCTAACTGGGAGCTGTCCAAGCTGCAGACCCACTGCTTGGGAAATTTTACTCTGTTCTATTTTACTGATACTGTTATATATACACGCATATCCCTTTGCCCCCCCTCCCTCAGGTTGACCAAAATTAACTGTTAGTATACCTTCCATTGCTAGGCGACAAGAATTATCACTCACTGTGAGAGAAACTTGTCTCACTTTTCATACCGCCTATATCCACTCTCGCCCTTCTCCCATCTCCAAGCCAATCAAAAAACAAAAAACAAAAAAAACAAAACTCTCCTTTCACTACTTTTTTTACCTGTTTTGTTTTTTATTTTCTCTCTTTTTTCCCCCTGTCCTCCTTTCTCCCTTCCTCCTCCCTCTGCCTTCTGAATTCACTGATACTCATTTGTGAAATATTTCAGGGAAGAAATCTGACTCAGAGCGGACACTTTTTGTGTGTGTCTCTGCTCTACTTCCCCTTCTCCTCTTGCTACCCCTAGAATTTACAGTGGACAGTAGATTTGCATACTTTTCTAGTCCTGCTATCCCCTTTTTTCCTTTCTCTTTTTTTTCCTTTGGAATTGGTTGTTTATTTTTTCATGAACTGGAGAAGTTGTGGGACTAACTGGTATTGATTAAACTGCTTCAGTCATTGCTTTAGTTACTATTGTAATTTCTGAGGGTGGTGATTGCATTTGTCATAAAGGCATTTAGTATAGTGTGGCTTGTACACAAAAGACAACTGAGGAACAACAGAAGATAAAAACAAAAAACACATGAAAATGCATAGATCAAGAGCAAGTAAAACTGCTACTACAATGAATGAAGACAAGAGCCCAGAAAAGCTACAAATCAGCCAAAAGTAACCATAGATAAGAAAAGCATGCAAGCAATAATAGATTTATTAATCACAGAAATGAAAACAATTTTGGAGGGAAGGAATAGCAGTATTAGGGAAACAACAGATGAGACCCTCAAGGAAAATACTAACTACCTTGAGGCAATTAGAGAATTGAAAGCTGAAATAGTTGAAAGGAAGAAAGCACCTGAGGGAAGAGAAATCAGACTAGGAGAAGCAGAAAACAGAATTAGCCAGACAGAGGATAAGCTAGAGAAAACTAAGAAAGAGGTGAAAGAGCTCAAAAAGAGATTGAGAGACACTGAAAACAACAACAGAGACATATGGGATGATCTCAAAAGAAGTAACATTCATATAACTGGCCTGCCAGAGGAAGAAAGAAAGGAAGGGGAAGCAAACATTCTAGAGGAAATTATAGAATACTTCCCAGACCTGAACAACAGAAAGGATATTAATATCCAAGAGGCTCAGAGAGTCCCAAACAGAATCAACCCAGACCTGAAGACACCAAGACACATCATAGTCACAAAGAAAAGAAGTAAGGATAAAGAAAGGCTCATAAAGGCTGCAAGAGAAAAACAAAAAGTCACATACAGGGGAAAACCCATAAGACTATCAGCAGACTTCTCCACCCAAACTCTAAAGGCCAGAAGAGAATGGAAAGATATCTATAAAGCCCTGAAAAAAAAAAGGGCTTCAAACAAGAATGATATATCCTGCTAGACTTTCATTCAAACTAGATGGAGTCATCAAAGCCTTCTCAGACAAACTACAGTTAAAGGAAGCAACCACCATCAAACCTTCCCTGAAAGAGGTTCTAAAAGACCTCTTATAAACAAGAACATCACCATAATACTTGCAACATATCAGAACAAATAAAAACTTGTTGAACAATGGCACTACAACACATTAAATCCATAATATCAATAAATGTCAATGGCTTAAACTCACCCATCAAAAGGCACAGAGTGGGGGGATAGATCAGAAAACATAACCCAACCATATGCTGCTTGCAAGAATCCCACTTGACCCAACAAGATAAACACAGACTTAAAGCAAAAAATTGGAAAACTATCCTACAGGCTAATGAACCACAAATAAAGGCAGGAACAGCCATTCTCATCTCTGACACAATAGATTTTAAATTAAATAAAGTAATAAAAGATAGGCAAGGATATTACATAATGATTAGAGGATCAATCAGCCAAGAAGATTTAACAATTATTAACCTCTATGCACCCAATGAGGGACCACATAAATACATCAAGCACCAACTCAAAGAACTTCAAAAATATATCAATAATAATACAATAATAGTTGGAAACTTTAACACCCAACTCTCACACTTAGACAGATAAACAAAACACAGAATCAACAAAGAAACAAGAGAATTAAATGAAGAGATGGTCATACTAGACCTCTTGGACATTTTCAGAGTTCGTCACCCCAAAAAATTGGAATACACATTCTTTTCAAATCCACACAACACATACTCAAGGATAGACCACATGTTAGGACACAAAGACAGCATCAACAAATTCAAGAGCATTGAAATCATCCCAAGTATCTTCTCAGACCACAATTGAGTAAAGCTAACATTTAACAACAAACAGAAACCTATTAAAAGTCACAGAATTTTGAAACTAAACAACATACTGCTTAAGAACAACTGGGTCAGAGAGACACTCAAACAGGAAATTCAAATGTTTCTGAAAACAAATGAAAATGAAGACACAAGCTATCAAAATATTTGGGACACTACTAAAGCAGTACTGAGAGGGAAACTCATAGCCATACAATCACATATAAAACAACAAGTAAAAAACCCAAATAAAAAACCTTACTGCAGACCTTAAGGACTTAGAGGAAGAGGAAAAAAGGAACCCTAAAGCAACCAGAAGAACAGAAATCACTAAAATTATAGCAGAAATAAACAACAACGAAAATAGAACTATACAGAAGATCAATGAAGCCAAATGTTGGTTCTTTGAAAAATTAAACAAGATTGACAAACCCCTAGCCAGACTCACTAAATAAAAAAGGGAGAAGACTCAAATTCATAGAATTGTAAAAGATAGAGGAGATATCACAACTGACACCACAGAAATCCAGAAAATCATGCAAAACTTCTATGAAGACCTATATACCACCAAGCTACAAAATCTGGAAGAAATGGAAGAATTCCTAGAAACATATGCCCTTCCAAAACTGAACCAAGAAGAACTACAAAACCTAAATGCACCAATTACAGTCAAAGAAATCAAAACAGTTATTAATAATCTCCCCAACAACAAAAGTCCTGGACCAGATGGCTTCACAAACAATTCTACAAAACTTTCAGGAAACAATACTCATACTCCTAAAGCTTTTCCATAAGGTCAAAGAAACAGGAACACTCCCTTCCACCTTCTATGAAGCCAACATCACCCTGATACCAAAAGCTGATAGGGACAGAACAAAAAAGGAAAACTACAGACCAATATCTCTGATGAACATAGACACCAAAAATATTAAACAAGATCTTGGCCAACTGGATACAGCAGCACATCAAAAAGACTGTTCATCATGACCAAGTGGGATTCATCCAAAGAATGCAAGGCTGGTTCAACATACACAAGTCTATCAATGTCATTCACCACATTAATAAAAGCAAAGCCAAAACCACATGATTATCACAATAGATGCAGATAAAGCCTTTGACAAAATCCAACACCCATTCATGCTCAAAACTCTACAAAAAAATGGGAATAGGCGGGCAATTCCTCAAGACAGTGGAATCCATATATAGCAAACCTACAGCCAACATCATACTCAATGGACAGAAACTGAAAGTGTTTCCCCTCAGATCAGGGACTAGACAGGGCTGTATACTATCACCATTACTCTTCAACATAGTATTGGAAGTTCTTGCCATAGCAATCAGGCAAGAGAAAGAAATCAAAGGAATACAGATTGGAAGGGAAGAAGTCAAGCTCTCACTATTTGCAGATGATATGACAGTATACATAGAAAAAACTAAAGAATCCAGCAGAAAACTACTGGAAGTTATTAGGCAATATAGCCAGGTGTCAGGCTACAAAATCAATGTACAAAAACCAGTGGCATTTCTCTATGCAAACACTAAATCTGAAGACGAAGACATCCAGAAATCACTCCCATTCACTGTTGCAACAAAATCAATAAAATACCTTATAGTAAAGCTGACTAAAGAAGTGAAAGACTTGTATACTGAAAACTATGAGTCACTATTTAAGGATATAGACACTGATACCAAGAAATGGAAAGACATCCCATGCTCATGGACAGGAAGAATAAATATCATCAGAATTAATATTCTCCCCAGAGCCATATACAACTTTAATGCAATACCCATTAAAGTTCCACCAAGCTTCGTTAAGAGAATAGAACAAACACTACAATCATTTATTTGGAATGTGAAAACACCTAGAATTGCCAAAACCATCTTGAGGAAAAGAAACAGAAATGGAGGCATCAAACTCCCAGACCTAAAAGTATATTATAAAGCCATCATCATCAAAACAGCATGATACTGGAACGAAAATAGGCACACAGACCAGTGGAACAGAATTGAAAGCCCAGAAATAAATCCCCACACCTATGGACATCTAATCTTTGATAAGGGGGTCCAAAGAATTAAATGGAAGAAGGAGGCTCTCTTCAATAAATGGTGCTGGGAAAACTGGGTTGTAACATGCAGAAGAATGAAATTGAGCCACCTTAGCTCCCAGAAACAAAAATCAACTCCCAATGGATCAAAGACCTGGATGTCAGACCGGAAACTATCAAACACTTTGAGGAAAACATTGGTGAAGCACTTTCCCACCTAAACCTCAAGGACATCTTTGATGAAACAAACCCAATTGCAAGGAAGACTAAAGCAGAAACAAACCAATGGGACTACATCAAATTGAAAAGCTTCTGCACAGCCAAAGAAACTATCACAGAAACAAAGAGATCCCTCACAGAATGGGAGAAGATCTTCACATGCCAAACATCAGACAAGAGATTAATCACCAAAATATACAAAGAACTTAGCAAACAGCATCCAAAAAAAGCAAATGACCCCATCCAAAAATGGGCAGAGGATATGAACAAAACATTCACTTCAGAGGAGATCCAAAAAGCTAACATATGAAAAACTGCTCCAGGTCACTGATTGTCAGAGAAATGCAAATTAAGACAACACTAAGATACCACCTCACTCCTGTGAGAATGGCATACATCAAAAAGGACAGCAGCAACAAATGCTGGAGAGGTTGCGGGGACAGAAGAACCCTTCTCCATTACTGGTGGGAATGTAAATTGGTCCAACCTCTCTGGAGAGCAGTCTGGAAAACTCTCACAAGGCTAGACATGGACCTTCCATATGACCCAGTAATTCCTCTCCTGGGGATATACCCCAAGAATTCCATAATGCCCAGCCGATAAGATATGTGTACATCTATGTTCATAGCAGCACAATTCATAATAGCTAAAACCTGGAAGGAACCCACGTGCCCAACAGCAGATGAGTGGCTGAGAAAGCTGTGGTACATATACACAATGGAATACTATGCAGCTGTTAAGAACAATGAGCCCACCTTATCTGACCCATCTTGGACAGAGCTAGAAGGAATTATGTTAAGTCAGCTAAGTCAGAAAGATAAAGATGAGTATGGGATGTGCCCACTCAACAACAGAAGTTGAGAAAGAAGAACAGAAAGGAGCACTAAAAGTAGGATCTGATTAAATTGAGAGCAGAGCACCAATGTAAAAACCCTGTGGTGAAGGGAAGGGTGGCCACTGGGCTTCCTGGCATGATGTGGGTGGGGATGGGGGAGGGGGGTGGAACAAAGCCTTTTGGGGGTGGGAATGTTGTTTATATACATTCCTATTAAAGTGTAAACATATAAACCACTATTTAATTAATATGAGAGGGGAAAAACTGATCATATGTCTAGAACTTTTTAATACACAAACTGAGTCTTTTTAATACATAGGCTGAGTCTTTGGTATGTGGACTCTCTCAAAAGCCTAGACCAGGGAGAACAGAAGCAACTGGTAGCACAACTGTATACAAAATGCTGGGTATTATACCCCAAACCCTCACAAAGGTTTTTTCCAAAGTTAACCCAATCACCAAATAATGTGATGATAACAGGAACTATCCATTTTCTTCTTGAACCTTAAGACAACAGGAACCTCACATTTCCACTACAGAGCCTGTATTTCCCCCAGTCCTGGAAGCTTAGGGTGGGGCCCACTTTCCTGCATGCTGCTCTCAATTCAAATCAAATAATATTGCATCCACGGATCACAACCTAATCAAAGCAACGAGTGCCACCCCAGCATGCTTCACTTCAGACTGTGTCCAGAGACTTCAGGTGTGGAATGACAACCCTTCAGCTTCATCACTCGGGTGAGACCTTTCCTTTCATAATATTCTCTAATTCCATTCCAGGTGGACCACTCCCCAATAAAGTCCCCAAACCTAGATATAGCCCAGGTCCCCTGAGGTAGAGCATAGGTTCACATGTGCCCATAAACTAGGGAAAAATATATACCTGAAAGGAGAAGTACACAAGAGCATGCAGGGAATTCCCCCAACACTTCATTTGCACTATTCCAGCCTTCAGGTCCATAATGGTTCAACAATTTTATTTGGCTTTGTATGTTAACTCTCTTTTCAGCCAGGTTCTGGATGCCAGCAAGATGCTGACCAGACTTCCCTAGACAGACGACCCCATCAATGTATACTGGAGCTTCACTTCCCCAGAGCCCCACCCTACAAGGGAAAGAGAGAGGCAGACTGGGAGTATAGATCAACCAATCAATGCCCATGTTCAGCGGGAAAACAATTACAGAAGCCAGACCTTCCACCCTCTGCAACCCACAAGGAGCCTGGGTCCATACTCCCAGAGAGATAGAGAATGGGAAGGCTATCAGGGGAGGGGGTGGGATATGAAGTTGTGGTGGTGGAAATTGTGTGGAGTTGTGCCACTATTATTCTATGGTTTTGATAATGTCTCCTTTCTTAAATAAAATAATAATAATAATAACATTAATAATAATAATAAATCAGGGCAGTGGCTTCTTAAATGCATAACTACTGTTACTTGATCAAATGCTAATATTCCAGCATAACATTCTCCTGACTGCTTTCAGTGGACTTTCAAAAACACATTTGACAAAGATGTGCACATTTCTCATTCAGATGTCTGCCTCAACATTATACCACCCTGCACAAGCATCTTTCCTTCCATTTGTGCTGAGAAAGTGGACTCATACTCATATTGTTTATTTTCTGGAATGGTATAGTCATTGTACTCAGTAAGAAGCTCTCATGTTTGTCAGTTAAAACTCTGTAGGGATAAAAGATAATCCCACTAAATGCTGCTGGCAGCATGCCTTCTTTGGAACAACATTTCCCTTCTCATTTCATCTTATTCTCTTTATTGAGTCAACATTAGCTCAGCAAAGTGAGGTAACTCTACTCAGTTCCAGATGGTGAAGAAAAATCATGACAGACCCTGTTGCCAGTAATTTATTCTTGGATCCAAATTGTGCCATTATAAGTAGGTGGCAAATAACAGATGTCTCCCCTCCACCAACCCACCTACTATTCCCACACCCAGTTTAAGGCATCACATTGAAAATAACAGCTGCTCAGACAAACTTACTCTCTTTTGCAACATTTTACAAAGTTTGAGCTTTAAAAATTAATAGAGATATTTTATCAGAAAATATACACATTATAACTCTATTGTTAATCATTAAAAATACTTAACACTGTTGAACATAGCTATGCTGAAAGTCATTTAAAAATAAATATATCAGACCTTCAAGCTTCTGCATCCCACAATGACCCTGGGTCCATACTTTCAGAGGGTTAAAGAATAGGAAAGCTATCAGGGGAGGGGAGGGGATATGGAATTCTGGTGATGGGAATTGGGTAAAGTTGTATCCTTCTTGTCCTATGGTTTTGTATATATAATCCTGGACTTCACCACTCTGGGCTGACGTTTTCAGAGGACAGACAAGGAGACAGGCAGAAACAGAGAGGGACAGAACCCAGAGCATCAGTGTTTGTTCCAGTGTGGTAAGGTGCATTTTAATCCATCATAGAAAAGCAGTGAACTATCTAAGTGAGCTGTTCTGTCTTTGTTCAGTATATTTTAATTAGTCTAAATTTGTTTAGTCATCAAGAATTAAATTATTTATTTATTTCCTTTTGTTCCCCTTGTTGTTTTGTTGTTGTGGTTATTATTGTTGTTGTCATTGATGTTGTCATTGTTGGATAGAACAGAGAGAAATGGACAGAGGAGGGGAAGACAGAGAGAAAGACAGACACCTGCAGACCTGCTTCACCTCCTGTAAAGCAACTCCCCTGCTGGTGGGGAGCCAGAGGCTCGAACCGGGATCCTTACGCTGGTCCTTGAGCTTTTGCGTTTAAACTGCTGTGGTATTGCCTGACTCCCTATTGATCAAAATTTAAAATATTTCCCTTTTAAACATCTTTTCTTATTTTGAATATTTTATCTATTTTATTTTAATGAGATACAGAGATAAAGGTCAGAAAGGTGAAAACAGTGCTCAGCTCTGGCTTATAGTGATGCTAGGCTCTGAACATGGGGCCTTAGCTCTTCAGGCATAAAAGTCTTTTGCAAAACCATTGTGCTCTCTCCTCAGCAAACATCTTCTCTTCCACCATATAAGTATAACATAAATATTTATTAAAGAATTATTAATCATTTTTTGCAATGCCAGAAGATTGCTTAAAATTCTTTGAAATGTATTCACTGCATCATTTATTATACGCAATGTTTTATTGAAATTAAATATGATGCTTTATATGTGAAATAAAATCACTGAAGTCTGCTACTTCAAAATGTTACATCAATTTCAAGGCTCAGACAGCTCCACCTAAAGTTCTAGTCAACATTTCTTAAATATTTAACTATCCTATAAAAAAGAATTTAGAGACAAATCATGACAGTAGAAGACTATGCAAAACATAAGTGGAGACGGTATAAAATGGTTTGGAAGTAGAGGCCAAAGAAACATGAATGGAAAGTTACACTGATGTGAATTGTCTTGGGTGCATTTTCAATTTTTTTTCAATACACCCTTCTTTTCTTTCTCTAGTTCCTTCAGTCCACACTTTCCCTTTCTATATTGCTTTTACTAAATATTCATACATCAGAACTGTCACCTACAATCCTCTCATCTTTCTAGGAATTGCATAGAGACTAAGAGAGAAGAAAATTTAAAAAACACATTTGGATGTTTTAAAATATGAGCAGCCTAATTCAATACTGACAATTTCCAAACCCCAGAGGTCAAAGGTTCTTCATTGTCTTTGCTACACCATGTGGAACAGATAGGGTCCCTCCTCAGATTCAACACAGAGCTGAAGATGACTGTCAGAGACTCCTCTATTACAGACATGCTCTCAGGAAGAATTGTGTGACCCGGGCTATTAAGGAAGGAACTCTACTAGGCAAAAAACCTACTGGGAAAAGCATTCTATGCAAACCTTCCCAGAAACTTTCCCACTGGTTAGTTTTCTCAAGTGGCTATTGCTATTATGAAAACTCACTTAATGTGCTTTTATTCTGATGAGTGAAGAAAACAAAGAATGAATGAAGATAGCTAGAAGTTTCTCCCTCTTAATGTCTTCAAGCATTGATCTAATAGTAAGTATTTACCAGGCTAGGGATATAACTCAGTGCAAGTGTTAATGTCTTCCATTCATGAAGTCCTACCTAGGTCAGGTTCCCAACACTATGTTAAAGTATATATATATTAAAATATTTTAGAAGTGAACTTATCCATATTGACATTACTATAAATACTGTAAATTACATTTCAAAAATAAACTTACATTTAATTATTTTCTACATTTAGTATTCATTTCAGTATTTCTACTATTTGTCACTTTTGGAAAGAAATAAAAGCAATTTTGAAAGAATCAATTTTTAAATTTTTTAAAGACTTTTATTAGTGATTTTATAATGATTGACAAGATTGTGGTAAAGGAGGGTACAATTCCATATAATTCCAACCACTGCTGTTCCATATCCCCTCCCTTCCATTGGAAGCTTCCCTATTCTTTATCCTTCTGGGAGTCTGGGCCAAAGATCTTTATGGAGTGCATACGGTGGGAGTTCTGGCTTCTGTAATTGTTTCTCTATGGGTGTTGGCAGGTGAATCCATATCCCCTGCCTGTCTTTCTCTTTCCCTACTGGGGCAGGACTCTGGGGAGGTGGGATCCAGGACACACTGTTGAGGTTGTTTGCCCAGGGAAGTCAGGATGGTGTCATGGTAGCATCTACAACTTGATGGCTGGAAAGGATTAAGATATAAAGCAGAACAAATTGTGTAATAATCAGGAATCTCAAGGTAAGAATAGAGCAGATGAGAGTTGGAGTCTTCATGTTGGAAGGAGCTAGGAATTCTATTTTAGGTATATTCCAAGGGACCCATGAGTTGACTAATTTTTGCCTGCGCCCAATAGAAAGAATTACTTTTGAATGCAAACAATGTAATGGAGTAAAACTAAACAAATTCCCCATACAAGTTTCAAAAATGCAGTTGTAGAGAGAAGCAAAGATGTGTCATTCCCCTAAATAAACCTTTAGCAAAGAATTCACTTTATGGAAAGTTTCTGAAGGCAGATCTCCTTTCTAAGATAAGGGCCTCTGCTACTTAGGAGTGAGTGAATTGATTGAGAAGGTAAAACTTAATCTCTACAATTTTTTGCTGTAAATAAATGTTTTATTGTCAATTTTTGTTCTATTTGATTTCAAAGTTAAAATGAATAGCGCTCAACCAGGTGTGCCACCACCCAGCCCCTTGAACAGAAAGTCCATTGAAGACCAGAAACAAAAATAGCAAGCATAGCAGTGAGCACTCCCATGTACAAAATTATTATGCACAATTATTACAATTCTGCACAATTACCACACAGAAGTCCTATGTGGTCATCACTGAAAGCCCACATATATAGATGATATATTATGTGTCCCAGTAAAAGTCTGCTGGTATCTCTCACCATACAGTTGACACAATTCAATAGGAGAAGAACATTGATTTTAGGGAAAACAGGAGAGAATATAACCCAGAGAATAGTGACAAAATTACGTGAAGTGTATGCAATCAGAAAAAAAAAAGCTTACAAATTTGCAGTATGGGATTTAAGATATTAGGTTTCTTAAACAATGTATGTCTACATATCTGTTACAGATAGAGACTAGTACAAACTAATGGGCTTCGGAAATGATGTATCACTCTCAGTATATACTTCTACTGGATAATTCTCAATTACTCTTCTGTGATTATTAGAGTTCCAAGTTAAATAATTCCTTCAATAATTAGTATTGTCAAAACCTGATTAATCAGCTGGGTAACTAACAAAATAATGAATGACGTCTGGATTGGACAGATAAAATTGTCAAAACATTCAATAGATGCTGCTTTGATAAACAAAGAAATAAAGTCTGGCTGTAGTCAGTGTATGTTATTACTTTACTAGATAAAAATAAACAACTATTACAAAGTCAGAAACTATGAATAACTGGGGAAAGAAACTTCTATGTCACAAGTTCTTCCAAAACACGCCTGATTAGTAAAGGTAAAAGAAAGTGTTTGCATGAACTTTGTATTGATTGTGATGATGGCTGACAAATATTTTTGTCCTTCTGAGCACATGGTTATGGTGAACTATAATTGCTTATTTGGATCTGGGTGAAATATACAACTGTTCTTAGTCAAAAAAATATGTGATTATCAAAAGGAAATTTTAAAAACAATTTAGTTTGCACTACTTTTTCATTGACTCTAGTACAATTTGAAGTGTTTTCAGATGATGATTATAGCTCCATTCTGTTTCCTGGACTGAAGAAGATGTGAAACAAAATACTCAGGAATCCGTTGATGGACATACTATATGAGTGAGGAATAAATCTTTGCCGCTTAAAGTACTGGAACTTTGGGCTTGTTCATTACCACTGAATTTCCTAATTTATCAGGTCTTGCTCACTTCTGAAGAAAAAGAATAATCAAGAATGCTTACCGGGTTTTTGCATTGTCATTCACAGGGAAACAGGGTAAAAGCTGACCCTCTCCACACTTGGGGAAGCTTCAGTGTTGTAGGAACTCTCCTATTGCACACTCATTGTCTGTCTTCTTTCAGTCTGAAAAAAAAAAAAAACTTGTAGAGAATAATGAAACCTTGGTGATGAAAGGGAAGGAAAGGAAGGGAAAGAAAAGAAAGGGGAAGGGAAAGGAAGGGAGGGAAGGGAAGGGAAGGGAAGGGAAGGGAAGGGAAGGGAAGGGAAGGGAAGGGAAGGGAAGGGAAGGGAAGGGAAGGGAAGGGAAGGGAAGAAGACTTTGCTGCAGGGTAGGGTCATGATGCTATGTCCCCTTTGGGAGAGCCACACATGCCTCTTCATAGTGCCTGGTTCATCATAGCAGCTTTGCACCAACTGGAGGACTCCATGATTTCAGCAAAGTTTTCTTTAGGAAAAAGTAGACATAGCTCTCATACAGGCTACAAAGGTGACTTGCTATTTCAATATTTAATTTAAATTTAATTTCATTTATTTCCCCCAGTCTCACCTGCACGTGCCTCTCACTGGTCTGTTTAAGTGACCTGAGTTTTCTCTCAGCCCAGTGCTCCAGGTGCTTCCTGTTCCCTTTCTAAAGGCCGACCTGCCCTTCTTCCTCTACACCAGACAGGGAAGAAGCCACCCCAACCCCTGGAATTTTCTCCTGGCCCAGGACTCTTCCTGTCCAAATTTTACCTTTAACAAATAAGTCATAATTTAAACTTAACTTTGGATAAGACATTTCAGGACTTGAGAAGTATCTCCATGGTAAGAGCACAGAACTTGAAAACCTGAGGTCCTAGGTTTCATTTATAATACCTCCCTCGTCTCCCTCTCTCTCTCTCTCTCTCTCTCTCTCTATATATATATATATATATATATATATATATATATATTCAATCTACTTAGATAACTGAAGTTTAAATCCCTAATAACATGGAGTGAAACACTAAGAAGAAAGAAAATCTCCCCAACTTAGGGGGAGGGTCACTTCACAAGTGGTGAAGCAGATCTTCAGGTCTCATTCTCTTTCTCTCTTCTCCTTCTCTCTCAATTCCTCTCTGTCCTATTGAAAAAAAAAAAAAGAGCCACAGGAACAGTGATAAACTTGGAGGCAAATAAAAAAAAAAGTCAAATTTCAGATACAAGTGTTCTAGTTGTGTAAATGGAATAAAGCAGAGTCGGTCTTGTTAGCTGCACAAAGCAACAGTCTTAAAGCCCTTTGTGGGGGTGGAGGGGCAGGGACAGAACAAACCCTTCAGGCCACAATCAATAGCTGGTGGCAACAAAAGAGCTGTCAGCTCTGTTTAAAAGACAAATTGCTCTTTTACTGATAGACATTCTCTGGAGTGACCTGTGTAAACAACGAGGACTCAGTAGGGCTTCAGAATTAGGGAGAGAAGACATTTTTCTCTGGAGGAAAGCATGAAAGCCTAAAAAATTTCTTCTTTTTTCTTCTGAAAAAAAGAAATTGCCCCTCACAGCAGCTGGTAATTAAGGTTTTTGTCTAAGTGTCAATTCCAACATCCCTTATATAATATTTATAGGCCTAGCAGAATAATAACAGAAGTGTTTGTTTTTGTTGTTTTCATTTTCCCTCCATGTATCTCCTTAGGCATGCTATTGATTTTCACAGAAACATGTCTTTCCATCTTTAAATAAGTTTGTCATATTTTAGACAATTTTCTCATGTATTCTGTTAACTTAGAAGCTTTCTACATATGAAGTTTTCACAGAGTGACATCAGGATTGAAGTAAAGATACCCATATTTAAGTATATGTCATGTTGGGAGTCGCGTGGTAGCACAGTGGTTTAAACGCAGGTGTCGCAAAGCACAAGGACAGGCGTAAAGATTCTGGTTCAAGCCCCAGCTCCTCACCTGCAGGGGGGTTGCCTCACAGGTGGTGAAGCAGGTCTGCATGTGTCTATCTTTCTCTCCCCATGTCTGTCTTCCCCTCCTCTCTCCATTTCTCTCTGTCCTGTCCAACAACGACGACATCAATAGCAACAACAGTAATAACTACAACAATAAAACAAGGGCAATAAAAGGGAATAAATAAATATCTAAAAAAAAATATTTAAAAAAATACGTCATGTAAACTTACAAATTTATTCTGATTTTTTCTTAAAAATCATCCTGGCGGCCCTAGTGGTGGAGCACCTGATTGAGCGCACATGTTACAATGCGCAAGGAGCCAGGTTTGAGCTTCAGGTTCCCACCTGCAGGGGGAAAGCTTTGTGAGTGGTGAAGCAGTACTGCAGGTGTCTCCTGTTTCTCTCCCTCTCTATCTCTCCCTTCCCTCTCTATTTCAGGCTGTCTGTATCCAATAAATAAATAAAGATAATTTTTAAAAGCCAGCTTCGCTGTGTAAACACTCTCTTGAATGTGATAATCACTTTACTCTTTCTGAAATAAAACATTCCATTTTAATATTTAATTTTATACATTAGGCTTTGTTAAAGAGCAAAAAAGAAATGATGAGCATTTGGGTATTAAACAGAGAATGCCTGACTCCAGATGTGAGTGCTGTATTAAACACACCAAAACAGAATTCCTTCCTTCCTTCCTTCCTTCCTTCCTTCCTTCCTTCCTTCCTTCCTTCCTTCTTTCTTTTTTTCTTTCTTTCTTTCTTTCTTTCTTTCTTTCTTTCCTTCTTTTTTTTTCTCTCTCTCCCCCTTTCTTTCTTTCTTTTATTTTTTGGGTGTACAGTAAATACAGTTGTTACATGTGTAAAAATTCTCAGTTTTCCACAAAGCACTCTCCCCTCCGCAGCCTAGATCCTCCTCCATCATCATATATCAAAACCGGAAAGTCTCCCCCATACACCCCCACACCCTAGGTTTGCTTTTGGTGCAATACACTAAATCTGATCTAGGACAATTCCTGTCCTGAGGATGTATCCCAAGGAGTCCAACACATCCATTAAAGTGATCTCTAACTTTGTATGTTCATAGCAGCATAACTTGTAATAGCCCAAACTTGGGAAGCAACCTAGGAGTCCGGCATGATGTTTTCCCTACTCTGGTTCTTAGGTTCTTACGCAAAAGAAATTGTCCATAGATCAAATGTTTCTCTTTCGGAGTATCTCTCTCGCTTTCCTGCGGGGTGGTCTCCAGGGGAAAGGTAACGGGCTGGTTCTTTCTCGCTCACGACAGGGGTGACACGAAGTAAAAGACACCAGGGGACTCTCAGCGTGCCTAGAATCTGAGTCCTAGAATCTCAGAATCCTAGAGTCTGTTTATTAGCCAAGTGGACATGAGTTAAATAGAAAATCAAAGGAGGTAATTATTGTTGAAATATGACAGAAATCACAGGTTTCTTAACAGTTGGCATGCCCCTAGGGGGCTGGTATGACAGGAATTGATGAGATACAAGACAGTTATTCTCCATGACACAAGCAACTTAATTATCCAAAGGTATTTGAGAGAAGCATAGGGGTTGAACCCGTAGGGTGAGACAGAAAGAAGATGAATATCAAAAGGCCATATAGTTTGGCATTTCTCTTGTCTGGGGTCTGAGGTGTGTGATGAAGTGTGTGATAAGGTGTGTTCTTCTGTGATCAGAGGGTGACTTTGAATAAGTGAATCTGCGGCCATGTGGCCTGCAGTTAATGGAGGGAAGTACTGGGGTTTCTGTGGGCCTGAGAGTCAAGAAGGAAAGAACCAAGTCTGAGTTTCCCCCCTTATGCTCACCTTGGTTGAGAGAGACTTACCAAGAGGTTATCTTCTCAGACCTCCATCCAAAGATGGGGGTGGTTCTCCCTAAGCTCTATCAGGCTTACACATGTTCCCAACATTTCTCAGGTAAGTTTTTACTGGGCTCCTATCCCTACTTAAGAGAGACAATTCAGATAGCAGATTCCCGTGCTGCCTCTTTAAAAATTATCTTTAGGGCACCAGGCGGTGGCTCAGTGGGTTAAGTGCTCATGGCCCAAAGTGCAAAGACTGATTTAAGGATTCCAATTCTAGCCACCAGCCCCCTACCTGCAGGGAGTTGGGATGGGGGCGGGAGTTGCTTCAGGGGTGGTGAAACAGGTCTGCTAGTGTCTATCTATTTTTCTGGTTTCCTCTCCTCTCTCCTTTTCTCTGTGTCCTATCCAACAACAATGACAACAATAACAACAGCAACAATAAACAACAAGGGCAACAAAAGGGAAGAAAATAGCCTCCAGACTCCAGGAGCAGTGGATTCATAGGCTGGCAATGAGCCCCAGCAGTAACTCTGGAGGCAAATTATATATATATATATATATATATATCCTTAAAATTTAACCTGTTGGGTATCATTAACATTGATCCCCTTGTTTTCACGTGTCAGATCACATTTATCCTGCATGCAAAATTTACGTTCAAATTCCATGAAAATCAGGGAAAAACTTCCTTTAAAGATTTCTCCGTTTCATTATGAGAGAGAGTAGAACAGGAGAGCAAGAGAAGCAGAGCAACACTGGCGCATGTGCTGTCAGGAATTTAACTCAAGACCTCTGCTTGAGAGTCCAGGGCCTTAGCCCTCTTGGCAGAACTTTGTAAGCCACCGTAAGGGAACAAAAGCCTCTCACCCTCACATATAGTGTGTAGTAGACAAAAGGTTGATTTTTTCACTGTTCCCGGTCGGCTTTCTGCGCATGGAGCTCTGGCATCATAGCAAGAAATCCCCCTAGTGAGCTCACACTCTTTCTTGGTGCCAGGTTCTAACATAGACTGACCTACATGACAAGGCATAGACTCTAGGACTGGGCTGTATCTTCTTGATAGCAACAGAATGTGGAAAACATTTAGAAAGAATTTCTGTTATGTTTGCAAAAAATCCAGGAAGAAAGATTTTCATTCTCAATATTAGACTACCTGGGTGTGGCAGAGACCATATTTCTTCAGAAATTAAGGTTGTTAATAAAGAAAACAGTCAGATCTCTTGAGAGGGCAATGAAGTTAAGCCCATTAGCAGATGACACACCCCAACGTGGCTCTTGACATCACCTCAGGAAGAGGACTTAAACTTTAACTTGTGTGTAAAATCTGATGGTGATCATAAGAAAGGGTGGCCTGACTCCTGAGCCCTTAGAGGGAGGGCACTGGATACTCAACCTTAAGTTCCTTAATGAATTTTTTCAGAAAATTACATAAAAAATCTTGAGAGCCTTCCATCTGTGCATTTGCAAAACAACTTGCCTACTGTATTGTAAGTAGATTTCTTCATTATGAAGCAAATTAAATTGACTGCAAAATTTTGGCAGAATTGGCTGGAAAACTGAGACCAAATGGCTTTCACTTTTGTGATTTCAGTTATTCTCTTTGTTTGGATCCTGAATTTTCCTAATACCATCCTATGAATTCCGTAACACTGCAGTTCTTATTTGTGACTTGTATTAAGAAACAAGACCGGTCTAGCTAAACAGGCCCTCACATTGTGCCCTACTATTTTGCCGTGTGCAAAATCCAAGTTGGAACCCAGTCCCTACTTCACTGAAGGAAGCTGCAGTGCTGTGGTCTCTTTCACTCATTGTTTCTACACTTTTCTTGTATAAATAAAAAAAGAAGAAAATAATAAAAATCAATAAATAAAGTTGTATATTTCAAATCCATGCAAGCTGGGGATATAAGAATTGGTATAGACTTTAGAAAAATCAGAATGCTTGTACCTGAACAAATTTGATGACCAAATTCTGTTATTTCAAGTATCTGATGTTCTCTGACATTTCATCTGAGGAAAATCAAGCCCTGAATATGACTAATCTGACATCTCAAATATTCACTGCTTGCCCTCATGATGGCTAGCAGAATTTTAATTTTATTTAACCCATAAGTGTCTCATGTTGTTGTCTCTATAGAAGTGCCTTTTCTTGCTTGAATTATATAAGTTCAACCTTACTGATTTTCCTCAATGTTTTATACACACCTTTTAATATGACTAATCTATTCTCAGAACAAGAAAATAGGGTCTATGGAACAATAGAGCAAATTAGCCTTTGAATTGTGGAAATTTTTTACAAATTCCAAACAAGGGACTGTAGAGAAGAAAAAAATATCCATTGCTCTCAAAATGTGTCTTTAAGGGGAAAAAAAAAAGTTTAGTTTATTCCAAAAGGCATTAAGAGGTAAAATAAGGAGTGATGTTGAGATAAGATTATTTCCTAGAGAAAAGTTAATCCACAGAGAAGCTGAAACTTGGGTCTGCACACCTTGACTTACTGTGCTTTCCATGGTAACCTCCCTAAATTGACTTTTCCTTCTTCTCCATTAGTGAAGCTATTTAGTGATCATGTCTTCCATAATATGTTGAAATCCATTTGTAGAGTCCTCACACTCAAATCATTAAGTCAACATCCTCTATCACTAGTGTGCCTAATATTAATTATTTTTTTAAATTTTTTATTATTTTATTTATTTAAAAAAGGAGACATTAACAAAACTGTAGGATAAGAGGGGTACAAGCCCATACAATTCCCACCACTAGAACTCCATATCCCATCACAATCTCCTGATAGCTTCCCTATTGTTTATCCCTCTGGGAGCATGGACCCAGGGTCATTGTGGGATGTGGAAGGTGGAAGGTCTGGCTTCTGTCATTGCTTCCCCGCTGAACATGGGTGTTGACAGGTGGATCCATACTCCCAGCCTGTCTCTCTTTCCCTAGTGGGACAGGGCTCTGGGGAAGCGGAGCTCCAGGACACATTGGTGGGGTCAGTAGAATTTCTATTAACAACAAATATCAAGAAATCTGGGATCAGAAAACATCTTCAATAGAATTATTTTACATAGCAGAAAGCCTCAGTATTTTAATCTTCTTACAAAAAGAGAATCATAATTTTATTTAGCTACCTAAGGTTTAGCCTCCCAGATTTGTTTGGAGAGGAATCAGTAAGAACTACATAATTTCTCTGTGTAAGCAGAGTGCAAAAATAATAATGATTTCCCATTTATATTCATATTAGTGATTTTAAACAATTGAGATGTACTTAAATCTCCCCAGATCATTTTAAATTCCTACTTGACATATTTTAACAGTTCTACTAAATTCACACACACACACACAACTGAGTTAATAAATCAAAACTTAACATATTTATTATTGCCAGAAAACAAGCCTTTATATCTCAAATGCTTTGATATCACCAATATGTTACTAAAAAGAACAGAAATCTCAGAGCTGAGAAGAATATTTATGGGATTCAGCCTAGGCTAGCTAGGCTCAGTGGAGAGATGAGATACACTTATTGCTTCATTTGATACATTTACAGTCATCTGTCTTGATGGAAGTAAATGAACTCTGAAAAAACATTTTCTTAAACTAAACCTTTTCAGTTCTCTGGGGGCGTTCTCTTCTGACCACATTCTTACTAGGTGCAATGTTCAGGAGTTAGAATCCAAGCAGTTTTTTTTTTTTCTTTTGGTATATGCAGTTTACTTCTCAGATTTAGGGATGGAATTACTACAGGACAGTTTCCATCAAACCAAACAGCCTCTGCCTCGATACTTGGTAAACGAGTTTATCAATACATTCAATCCAGAAGTTATGTGACTGGTCAAAATGACAGATTTGGAGAGTGTGTATGAGTATGAGAGAGAGAGAGAGAGAGAGAGAGAGAGAGAGAGAGATCCACTGTTTTCTCCACCTCTGTCTTTCTCTCTATGTATTACTTTCCTATTGCTGAGGAACCTGAAGTGCCTAAGGGGACACAGACACTGCTGCACCAGGCAGGAACACATGTTCCCAGGCACACCTGTGTGCTTGGGCGAAGGAAACTGCAAATGCAATTGGTGGCAGATGTGGCTTGGAAAGGTGGAGACAGGTTTGGGTGTTATAAACTAGATCCATGGGTGTGGCTCGCTCTCTGTCTGCCAGGTCAACATATTAGTAGGAGCTCTCTAGGTGAGTGCCCCATCAGTGTGTAAGAGTTCTGGAGCTCCCACTCTCTCTCTCTCTCTCTCCCTCTCTCTGTCTCTGTCTCTCTCTGTCTGTCTCTCTCTTTTTCTCCCCCTCTCCCTCTCTCTCTCTCTCTCTCTCTCTCTCTCTTTGGCCTAACATGTAACTGTTCTCAATTTTCATGGATAAAGTTTAAAATCGATGAAAAAACATGTTCTCTTCTCAATTCTTTGTTGATATGATGCATGACAAACTTTTAAACCTCAGGAAACAAGCACCTTCTCCACAATACAATATGGCTCTTCCATGTGGTGACTGAGGGCTCAAACCCAGGTCCATACGCATGATAAAATGCATACTCTTCCAGGTGAACTATCTCCTACTTCTGAAATAGATATTTTTAAGGAAGTTTGGTGTTGACACTTTTTGCTCGATTACTCTTCTTGCACATCTTATTATTTGGATTTCTTCATATTGACTACTGGATGTTTCATTTGCCTCTGTACACATGACTTATTTCATAATGTTACATTTTTCAAATATAATTATTACATGTTGTGCTACAATGTATTCTACATCACCAGTGGAGAGGGATCTGTTTAAGTTATTTTATCCAAAATATAAACATTGCTGGAGAATAAGAGGTAGCTTGTCTGGTACAGTGCAAGATTTACCAAGCAAAAGGAGCTAGGTTCTAACACTAGTAGCCCCTAGAATCACCACATATGACACCAGGTGGAGCTTCAAGAACAGTGGAGTGGTGTGGGGATGTCTCTCTCCTCTCTCCTCTCTCTTTCTCTCTCTCTCTCTCTCTCTCTCTCTCTCTCTCTTCTGCTTTGTCTCTATTCAAAACTAAAATTCAATGCAAATCTGTTAGGGACAGTGAAATTGTTCATGCCCAAGGCCAAGGGAAAAATAAATAAAATAAGAACTTTTACAAGACGGTCTATTATTTATTTAAACATTTTCAAAATGGTTCCAAATACATTATCATTTAGCTAGTTATTTGTTTTTATTAAAGTAAAATACGTCTACAGAAATGTTTAAATTTTATGGCTACATTCAATACCTCTCTAAAACATTTTATAATGCCTCACCCACCATCAAAGTAACACTCTCCCTCTAGTATAGACCTTCCCCCCTCCCTGTGATGCTCTTTTAATTTAAAATGATTTAAGTCATATCTGTCTCAATAATTCAGTAATTGGTAACTGATACTATCTTCCAATTCTATTATTTACATTTGTCCCCTGCTTTACAAAACAATGACAACAATCAACTTTTTACCACGTAAAATTATCCCTAAAGTGAACCAAATTAAAATAATTATGTTTTTTTTTTGTTTGCCTCTATGGTTATTTCTGGGGCTCAGTGTCTGCACTATAAATCCACTACTCCTTTGACCATTTTTTAAATATTTATTCATTTATTTACTGGATAGGAAAGAGAAAAACTGGGAGAGGAGGGGAAGATAGAGAAGAGAGAAAGACACCTGCAGACCTGCTTCACCACTTGTGAAGACACCCCCCTGCATATGGGGAGCAGGTGCTCAAACTGGGGTCCTTATGCAGATCCTTACACTTCATACTATGTGTGCTCCACCCAGTGCACTACCACCCAGCTCCCTCAAAACACTGTGTTGAATGAAAGAAGATGTACAGAAATTTCCTTTTTTGTTTTTGGTCTCTGATCTTTCCACTAGAAGCTCTATTCCTTCAAATGTTCAAATAACTCGTTCTTTGGCCTCTTTAAGTATTTGATCAAACAGCCTTCTCAGGAATTAAACAATTAATTGTTTTTCCAATCACCAAGTCATCCTTTCCCATTTTTTTTCTTCTAGCATATCTAGTAATTTAAACAGCTACTATCGTTTTACTGCTACTGTTCACCTGGTAAAAAGTTAGCTTTTTTAAAAAAATATTTTATTTTATTTATTTATTCCCTTTTGTTGCCCTTGTTGTTTTTATTGTTGTAGTTATTATTGTTGTTGTTGTCGTTGTTGGATAGGACAGAGAGAAACGGAGAGAGGAGGGGAAGGCAGAGAGGGGGAGAGAAAGACAGACACCTGCAGACCTGCTTCACCGCCTGTGAAGCGACTCCCCTGCAGGTGGGGATCCGGGGTTCGAACCGGGATCCTTATGCCGGTCCTTGTGCTTTGCGCCACCTGCGCTTAACCCGCTGTGCTACAGCCCGACTCCCAAAAGTTAGCTTTTTAATGGCAGTCATTGGTGACAGTTCTGCTCATTGTTACAGATAGTTCCAAAGCATATAACTCAATAGAGAGGGCTATCAAATGAACATGTTACCTGCAAACAAGCATGTCTAGTCATCAGGCTGTGATATTTCTGGAGTGAAAAACAAAGAGCTTTTTTGAGTATCTGAGTTTTTACTTTTGTCTGCCCCACCCAGATGTCTGTTCCTCTCACTTGACCAAGCAATTTCTTCCTTTCTAAAATTCTATCACTACATCAGCTCTAGTGTGTCTGCTATTGTATAATCAATTTAATATTTTCTGAGCAGACATTTTCATGTAACTATTTCCTTTCTTCTTTCTTTCCTGGGAAGGAATTCTGAGTCTTAATTTTGGGAAACTGGGGTAGAATAAAATTCTCTGTACTACAGTCTAGAGATGTGTATTATAACTACTAATAACCCCAACATTTCTTTGTATGCATGTCTACGAAGTACATTAGTGTGCCTATCCAGGTCTTTAACTATTTATCTCTGGGTCAGTTGTAGGACACACTGGTAATCAGGAGCTTCCATTTCGTTTAAATCAAAGATTTCACTCTGACTCCAAAGATTGAAATGGAATAGTCTGTCCCTAGGTCTCAATAAAAGTGGACATTAATAGCTAATGTACAATTTTATGAGTCCTGCAGACCGTGTAAAAAGCAGAAAATAATTAAAAAGCCCCTCAGAGCAACATCCAAGGGCAGGGCAGAGACAGTGTTAATTTAGGAAATGTTATTTATAAAGATGAACTAAAAGCACATAGTTTCGTAAAATATTAATGCTGTCCTTGGCAAAAAGGTATTTATTAAATAGATAAGTAATTATTATACAATAGTGGAGGACTGGAAGGCTAAAACTCCTCTGGAGGCAGTTGTACACTGAAAATTTAAATTGTAAAAAGTAAGTATCTAGTCCCATGGAAGTGGCTTAGGATCTATTCAACAGCATATCTCTGATCTTTATGAAACCTTTCAGATTCTTATGAAACTTAGAACTAATAAATGGTGTATCAGTTGTATCTTGCGATAAGTCCAACCAAACTGGATACCAGTAGAGGGATAAGTGAAAAAAATTAGGAACCAAGTTTTCTCACCTACTGAAGAACTAAGAAATATAGTCTTAGTACACTGATTAAATTTAAAAAAAAAAAAAAGGACTTTCTTAGGGAAAAAAAATGTAACCATGAATTAAAAATTCCAGAAATGACTCCCTGGTGTGTCCTGGAGCCTCACCTCTCCAGAGGAGATAAGAAATTAGACATAAATGTAGAGCTGGGGGCTGGATTGTGGCATACCAGTTTCAATATATACATAGGATGAAGCACAAGGACCCACGAAGGAGCCCTGTTCAAGCCTCCAGCTCCCCACCTGCAGTGGGGATCACTTCACAACCCGTGAAGCAGGTCTACAAGTCTCTATTAGTCTCTCTCTCCCTATCTTCCCTTAATCTTTCAATTTCTCTCTGAACTATCCAAAAAAAGAAAGAAACCAAAATGGCCACAGGAACAATGGATTTGTAGTGCGGTTATCATGCCACAGTGATAACCATGGAGGCAAATAAACAAACTAATAAACAACAACAACAATAAAACAGAAATGTAGAGTCAGTGCTTTGCACAGGCACAATTTCAACCCCTGCAGCTAGTATTTCATTCGGAGAGAGACAGAGGTAGAGTTGCCATAGCACTGAAGCTTCTTGATCCCCGGAAACTCTTAATGTTGTCTTACTCCTCTTTTCTGTTTTGAAGCCGTCACTATTAGAGTGGAATTCTGAAAGACATCTTGCATACAGATATCAAAGACCTTTCCAAATTGTGTGTGTGTGTGTGTGTGTGTGTGTGTGTGTGTGTGTGTGTGTGTGTGTGTTTTCTATATTATGGTTTCTGGTCTTACAACCAAGTCTATAATCCACTTCGAATTAACTTCAGCGTATACTGTCAGATGGTGGCCGGAGTCTATTCTTTAAGGTTATTTTTTCTTAGCACTATTTATTTAAAAACATTCCATGCTTCTCTATGTTTTTGGCTTTTTTTTTTCATTAGTCAGTTGGCTTATTTATGAGTTCTCAGTTCTATTCTATTAATCTATTTTTTATTCCAGTAGCATGCTGATGTGATTACTGTAAGTAATCATATAGTGCCAAAGAATAGACAGGAATTATGCCCCCAGAATTGCACTGCTTAAACTATTAGGGTTTTTTAGTAGTCCAATACCATTTTGGAGAAGTTTTGTTAAATTCTGTAATGAATGTCATTAGAATTTTCATAGTTATAATGAACTTGTCTGTTACTTTAGGTAAAATGAACAGTTTAATATGTTAATTCTCAGACAAGGAACATCTGCTGAAAGTAAAAAATCATATTTGTCCATAGATAACCACAGGTCACAGATGTAAATAACGTTCAAAATACTTGATGATTGATAATATCAACTTATGCTAGTTGTATAAAATTGTTTATAGTTGAAGATACATAAATTCTCTAAGAGGAATTAAATTTTAGTCCAATCAAACCAGGGACTATCAGTGAAGTTCTAGTGTATATTCAGTATAGAAGAAAAAGCAAGTTAAATAAGACCTGGAAATCTCCAGTTAGAGCAGAAAGGAAAAAAAATATTGATAATATTTGTAAAAACCAATTGAATGGTATATGTTATTATATATTGTTCTAAGTGTGGTTCATATCTTGTTTATAAGAATAGAATTCACTTGATCCATTTTGAGTTGATTTTTGTTTATGGTGGTTCAGTTTCATTCTTCCGCATGTTTCAACCTGGTTTTCCCAGCACCATTTATTGAAGAGAGCCTCCTTCCTCCGTTTAATACTTTGGGCCCCCTTATCAAAGATTAAATGTCCATAGGTGTGGGGGTTTGGTTCTGGGCTTTCAATTCTGTTCCACTGGTCTGTGTGCCTATTTTTGTTTCAGTGCCAGACTATTTTGATGATGAAGACTTTATAATATAGTTTGAGATCTGGGAGTGTGATGCCTCCATTTCTGTTTCTTTTCCTAAAGATGGTTTTGGCAATTCTAGGTGTTTTCTGGTTCCAGATAAATGATTGTAGTTTTTTTGTTCTAGTCTCTTAAAGAAGCTTGGTGGAACTATTATGGGCATCATGTTAAATTTGTATATGGCCATGGGGAGAATATTCATTTTGATGATAATTATTCTTCCAATCCATGAGGATGGGATGTCTTTGCATTTCTTTTTTTTTTAATAAATATTTTTTATATTTATTTTTATTCCCTATTGTTGCCCTTGTTGTTTTATTATTGTAGTTATTATTGTTGTCATTGTTGTTGGATAGAACAGAGAGAAATGGAGAGGGGAGGGGGAAGACAGAGAGAGGGAGAGAAAGATAGACACCTGCAAGACCTGTTTCACCGCTTGTGAACCGACACCCCTGCAGGTGGGGAGCCAGGGCTTGAACCAGGATCCTTATGGCATTTCTTAATATCATTTTCTATTTCCTTGAATAGTGACTCATAGTTTTCAGTATACAAGTCTTTCACTTCTTTGGTCAGATTTATTCCTAGGTATTTTATTGATTTTGCTGCAACAGTAAATGGGAGTGATTTCTGGATGTCTTCTTCTTAATGAATGCACCGAGTACCATCTCAGCATGCTTCACTTTAGACTGGGTTCAGAGACATCTGGCATGGAATGCCAACTCTTCCCCCTCATTACTCAGGTGAGACCTTTCCTTTCCTGTTATTCTCTAATTTCATTCCAGGAGGTTCACCTTTTGACAAAGTCCCAAAACCTAGACATAGACCATGCAAAAATTTTTGCAGAGCAGGGGTAGATAACATAATGGTTATGCAAACAGACCCTCATGCCTGAGGCTCCAAAGTCCCCTGCCAGAGCTGAGCAGTGCATTGGCAAAAAAAAAAAAAAAAAAATCATTGCAAAAAATCAATGGAGAACTATGCTTCTTTTTTTTTTTTTTTTTAAGCATAATGGCTCTTTTTCTTTTTAATTTTATTTAGAAAAATGAAACACTGACAGAAACCATAGGCTAAGAGGTATACTTATCCACACAATTCCCACCACCAGAACTCTGCATCCCATTCCCTCCCCTGATAGCTTTCCTATTCTTTATCCCTCTGGGAGTATGGACCCAGGGTCACTGTGGGGTACAGAAGGTGGAAGGTCTGGCTTCTGTAATTGCTTCCCGCTGAACATGGGTGTTGACAGGTCGATCTATATTCCCAGCCTTTCTCTCTCTTTACCTAGTGGGGCAGGGCTCTGGGGAAGTGGGGCTCCAGGACACATTGGTGGGATCGTCTGCCCAGGAAAGTCCAGTCGGCATCATGTTAGCATCTGGAACCTGGTGGCTGAAAGAAGAATTAACATTTAAAGCCAAACAAATTGTAAGGGCCATGTTTTGTAGATAGCTAGTAGGCCTATTTTAGTTAGATTCCAAAGGGCCCATGACTTTACTAGTTTTTTTCCTAAGCCTGACCTCTGATATGCAGGTGGATCCAAATTATTATCTGGGGGGATGATGTCATGGCTGGAAAAAGTGCTAGAAAGCTGGATCAGGGAAGAGAGTAGCTCCCTAATATTGGAAATATATATAAATATTGTTGACTGTAAACCCCATTGATTTAATCTGATCTGGGGCCCATATTCAGCTTTCTTGTTCTTTTCTTTTCTTTTCTTTCCTTTTCTTTCTTTCTTTTTTTTCTTTTTTTATTAAAGGATGAAAGACAGAGGGGAAAAAAGACTGAAAGAATATAGACAAGAATTCATTTCTCTAGTGCTGGGGACATAGTATAGTGGTTATGCAAAGAGCCTTCCTTGCCTGAGGCTTCAAGATCCCAGGTTCCATCCCCAGCAACACCATAAACCATTGCTGCATAGTGTTCTGGTTAAAAATAGTAATAATTAAATTAATAAAATAAACCTGCAACGTTTCACCAATTATGAAGCTTCCCTTTATCTTGTGCCTCCATCTGTTGGTGGCCAGGGCTACAAACTTAGATCATTCTGAATAGTAGAATATGTAATTTGTGAGTGAGGTATACCCTGGCCCCAGAATATTGTGTTTGCTTCTGCTAGCTGTAAACTAAGAGAAAGATTACAAGTAAGATGTGTCATTTTAAGCAAGACATAAATATTTTAATATTAGGAAAATACATTAGTAGAGAAAATTCCCCCGTAGACCTGGCAGTAGGGCACCAGCTAGAGCACAGGAGTTCCCATGCACAGGGTCAGGGTTCAAGATCCTGGTCCCCACCTGCATGTGGGGACGTTTCATAAAAAAGTGAATGCTGCAGATATCTCTCTTCCTCCCCTCTATATCCAACTTCACTCTCATTTTCTCTGCATTGTCTATAAAAGGAGAGACAGAGAGACTGAGAAATAGAGGAAGAAACAAGGAAAGAAGGAAGGAAGGAAGGAAAGATGGATGGAAGGAAGGATAGAAGGAAAGAAGGAGAGAGGAAGGAAGAGGGAGAGAGGAGAAATGGATGGTGGCCTCTGGCAGCAACGTGTTCATTGTGCTGGCACCAAACCCCAGACATAACCTTCATGACAAAGAAATAAAATAATATGAAAAAGAGTAAATAAATATCCTATCATTCGATCTGATTAGGTCTATCTGGAATACCATGTTGCTGACCCAAAAAAAGTAGTTTAGCCAGCACAATAGAAGCACAATTGGTGGCGCTAAGCGCAGGACTGGCATGAGGATCCCGGTTCGAGCCCCCAGGTCCCCACCTGCAGGGGAGTCACTTCACAGGCGGTGAAGCAGATCTGCAGGTGTCTGTCTTTCTCTCCTCCTCTCTGTCTTCCCTCCTCTCTCCATTTCTCTCTGTCCTATCCAACAACGACGACATCAACTACAACAACAATAAAAAGACAACAAGGGCAACAAAAGGGAAGATAAATAAATAAAATTACAAAAAAAAATTAAAAAAAAAAGAAGAAGCACAATTGGGAGTGGGTAGTAGTGCAGCAGGCACAAAGCACAAGGATCGGCATAAGGATCCTGGTTGGAGCCCCCGGCTCCCTACCTGCAAGGGAGTCCTTTGACAGGTAGTGAAGCAGGTCTGCAGGTGTCTACCTTTCTCTCCCCCTCTATCTTCCCCTCCTCTCTCCATTTCTCTCTGTCCTATCCAACAACGATAGCCATAAAACAGCAAGGGCAACAAAAGGGAATAAATAAATATATATATATATATATATATATAAAAAAGAAGAAGCACAATTAAAATCATGAAGATCTTTCACTCACACCTTTTCCATTGCTCATAGGGTGGCCTTAACTCTCCTTTCCTTACCTTGCCACCTTTTCGAACTTTCACCCAATTTCTGGCTAAGTTTCTTAAGGTTGGTCTCCATTTTTATGATGATCTTATGCTGCCTTATAGTAATTTTCCTAATATATTTTCTGTGTAAGGACTGTGGTCATTTATACTCCTTGATTAAAAAGAAATACATGGAAGTCTACTTGATCTTGGGATTTGAGTCAGCAGTGCTGAAACTTTATTTGTGATTACATTTTTTCCTGTGTTGTTCATCCTTTTGCTTCTGAATAAACTGCTTTGTGGTACAGGGGTATGAAGAAAAAAAAAAATCCTGCAAGCTAGCTCAGCCTGTTTCCCATGCATATGACTCAGAGTATAGATTGGCTGATGTGTATTTCTTTCCCTCTCTCTCTCTCTCCCTCTCTCTCTCCCCCTCTCTGTCTGTCTCTTTCCATCTGAAAAAGTCAGTCCAAAGGAGCGAATCCTTGTCAAAACCCCCAAAAATGATATTGTCAAATAATTGTTGAAGTTTTGTGATGGCAACCACCTCACAGGCATTTTATTGACTCTCATATTTTTTGTACTAAAAAAAAAAAAAAAAAAACTTGATGATTTGTGATGTCCCTATATCAAAGGTGTTTGTTACTGACACCTTTCCAATAGCATGTGCTTACTTCATGGCTTTGCCACATTGAATGTCCACTTTTACTTTTATTATAATGTTTAATGCATTTAATAGACTTATTGTTTTTATTTTTTATTATCTTTATTTATTTATTGGGTAGAGACAGCCAGAAATCAAGAGGGAAAGGGAGGTAGAGAAGAAGAGGGTCAAAGAGACACCTGCAGCACTGCTTGAATCATTCGTGAAGCTTTCCCCCCTGCAAGTGGGGACTGGGGACTCGATCCTGGGTCCTTGTGCATTGTAACATGTGCCTTCAGCCTCGCATGCCTCTTTTATAGCAATGTCTTCTCTATGGAGTAGTCTGGAAGAGAATCAGCTCTCTCCTTGAGTTGTTTATGTTTCTTTGTTGCTTTCTACACCAAAGAAGATACATTTTCCAATGTCTCCATGTTTGGAAACTGTATTTTTGGAATTCCAATGAAACAATCTCATAGAAAACCGAAGAGGAGATATAAGACATATGGATGGGTAAACATACCCTTAAATCACAACTATAGCCCACTAGGCTATAAATGAAAAGAAAGGAGACTCCTAACTCACAGCAAGGGAGCTCTGTTATCCTCCAACAAGCCAGAATTAATCTCATCTTATATAGTCTCCTCTTCTTCCCTGCAACGTTTCCCACCATATTAAGTACTAGTTCACTTCTCTTCATCGTAGCTGTTAACTATCCCTCTAGCCTAGCGTCATCGCTCACCTTGATTGATGCTGTCGCTATCAGCCTGACTCCTGTGCAATGTAAGCATTTGTATGTTCATCTAAGCTGACGATCTATCATTACAGACATCTCCTCTGGCCAGCTCTTAAATTATGGGCTCTCAGCTTTCTTCATACTTCTCAGCAAATGAGAGAATAGCACTACACATTTGGTTGCTATTTATTTTTCACACAACTTCTTTTAAAATTTAGTGAAATAAGGAGTTGGGCTATAGCGTAGCAGGTTAAGCAGGAAGTGCAAGGACCGGCATAAGGATCCCGGTTTGAACCCCCCAGCTCCCCACCTGCAGGGGAGTCGCTTCACAGGCTGTGAAGCAGGTCTGCTGGTGTCTTTCTCTCTCCCTCTCTGTCTTCCCCTGCTCTCTCCATTTTCTCTCTGTCCTATCTAACAACGACGACATCAATATCAACAACAATAAAAAAACAAGGACAACAAAGGGAAAATAAATAAATAAATTACTGAAATACACCTTCTGGTAACTTTGCATATAATTTTTAGTACTGCACAGTGAAACTTAACAGACTTACTTTTACCAGTCTACAATAGTGAAAACACTGCTCCCTGACATCACCCCCACACTTTAGTTCTCCTCAGTATTATCTGTTTGTCCTGGTTGGCAAACCCATTCCAAGCATATTTCACTTTCTAATATTTCAATTACAAACAACAACTGTGATGCAGAAGGTGGCACGGTGGATTAAGTATTAGACTTTCAAGGATAATGTACTTAGTTTGAACCCCCAGTAATGTGCCAATCTGACACTCTGATTTTTCTTCTACTTTCTCTTTCTCATTAACAAATCTTTAAAACATGTTGCCCAAAGAATCAATTTCTGGAATGACTGTGCAGACTTCTGTGCTGCACACAGTGATATATAATTGGTGGAAAAGTATTAAAACAATATATACTACTTCTTAAATTATTTATGTCTTAAGCTCCCACAGTAAATGAAGAAATATGCATTGATAAAAACCTATTAAAGCTCAGTAAGAATAACCAGTTTGTGTTATTGTATCTGCAATTCATTCTCCCCTTCTGCTCAGCATGATAGAAAAAACAATTCAACAAGTGTAATAAAGAAAAGAGGGCTCTCTTTGTCTACAACTACAAGAAAGAGCTGTGGTCGCTCCCTGGACAGAGGTCACAGATATTTATGGCAAAACTTCAGTTCTGCCTTGCAGAAGCCCTACTGGAGGTAAGGTCAGCTGGAAGGCCCTGGTTCTTTCTTAACTAGTACCACTCGTAAGACAGAAGGACCGACTCAAGTGTAAGTAGTAAACCAAGATTTTTAGGAATCACATTGCCCTAATTCAGCAAGTGATTGCTTGCATGACTGAGGCTATGTTAAAAGACAATATATCCATTTGGTATTTCCTTAAAGTTTTTTTGATAATGACAATATTGGGATATGATTCATCTCACCCACTAGAAGCAAACATTTAATAGTTAAAGCTTTAACATACTTCTTGTTTTTTTAAATGTCTTCCATTTCTTTTTTTCTAGTTTAAACATTAATCAAGTAACTTAATCAAGTAATGTTTAACTAATTCTCCTGTATTTTTCACCAGTATTTAATCAACCTAAATAAAATTTCCCATCATTCTTCTCTTTTCTCCATTCCCAATGCAGACATTATTGTTTGAATGTTTATTGTCTCTTACTAAAATAAAGAAAATAAACCAATTTCAGGTTCTGCTCTAATAGACTAGATATTCTCTTACAAATAAATTTAAAAAAATACAAAATAAGTCAATTTAGTACTAAAAAATCTTAAAAGATTCCTAGATGCCTACAGAATAAAATTATCCCCCCCTTTTTTTAATTTCCTTTACACTATCTGGTTAAATTTTCTTCTGCAATCTAGTTTTCCACTGCTTTCTGAATTATGCTATTTATGGAATACTAAAGAACCACTTCAGGAAATGTTGACTGATAAATTATACTTAATGAGTTATTAAAAATGAAAAAAAAATAGAATGACATGGTTAAGTGTTTAATTGATTCACTGATGATATCAAATTATCAAATTCTTGCTAATTAGCAACTTTATTGAAATTTCTGCTTAGGAGAATGCTAAAGGAGAATTTACTTTTGTTTATTTTTTTTACATAATGAAACCACTGTTACTAAAATATTCATTAAATGTTTAGGACATTTAAAAAATGTTTTCTTGTGGCCAGGTGGTGGCACACCTGTTTCGGTGTACATGTTACAGTGAGCAAAAACCTAGGTCGAGCTTCCTGGTCCCCACTTGCAGGGGGAAAGCTTCACAAGTGGTGAAGCAGAGCTGTAGGTGTCTTTCTGTCTCTCTCCCTCTCTATCTCCCCCTTCTCTCTCAACTTCTGGCTGTTTCTACCCAGTAAATCAATAAAGACAATTAAAAAAAAGTCTTCTATAGGGGGCTAAATGCTGGTACTCTGGGTTAAGTGCACATAGAAAGAAGTACAAAGACTTGCAGATGGATCCTGGTTCAAGCACCCTAGTTCCCCACCTGCAGGGGATGGGGCGGGGTCTTTTCACAAGCAGTGAAGGAGGTCTGCAGGTCTCTCTCTTTCTCTTTCCTTCTCTACCTCCCCTTTCCCTCTCAATTTCTCTCTGTCCTATAAGAGAAAAAGAAATGGCCACAGGAACAGTGGATTTGTAGTGGAGGCACTGAGCCCCAGAGATAACCCCAGAAACAACAACAACAAAAAAGTTTTCTCCAAAAAATTTTCTATGTAGTAATGCTTTTTATAAAACACATGCTGCTATAAATTGGAAATTTTGTTTTTGAGAATGGCAATTGAAAAATGATTCAGACTCCTGAAAACTGTTAAGCATCAAATGTTTAAGGGGGAGAAATATTCATGTTCAGACATAATGAAGATACTCTAAATCATAGTTTACTACAAATAACCACAACTAAGCTCATCTAACATATCTGTATCCACTATCACTCTAGAATTTTAATAACTAAACAAAAATCATTACTATACTGCAATCATTAATAAATATATTTTAAATGAAGTTATCATAGCCTAATTTAATTTTAAGTAACAATATGATAAAAATCAAACAGAATTGCGTTAATTCAGAATGAGTTTCTGTAATTTCAAAGATTTCTTTTCTCCCCTACTAAGATTGCTATAGCAAAAACAATAGAGCTAGTGAGCTGGTGTTTTTTTTTTAAGTAAATAAATAAACAAACCTTTTTTCTCACACTTCTTGAGAGCAGATCCAATATGAAGATGCTGTCAGATTTGACTTCTTTATTTGAAAATGACTACCTTCTCATTGTGTTATCATGACCACCTTTGACAGTGCTGTCTGCCTCCTCATGTCCTTTTATTTTATCAGTCATAGTAGATTAATATTCACTTCTAGCCATTGGTGACAAAGATTCTAGCTTCTGAATTTTGTGGAAGTCATATAACGTCTACCTTTGAGCTGGAGAAATTTCAAGAAAATCATATCATCTTCAGAATATTCTTTGTTCCGATAGATACCTCAGTTACATCTCTGTAATGTCTATGCAATTTTGATAGCAGCCATTTTCCTAATAGTATGGGTAACACTTCTCAAATGTTCCAAATGCTGATGTAGCAAAAGAAATTAAATACATAAACATATTTCAACTCTTAGCAAACAAGGATTCATTTTATGAAAGTGTATTTAGTGAAACAAAATGAAACATTCTCAATATGGCAAGAGCTTAGTTCTATACAAACCTAATATCGTAAGAATATCTAACACAATGGAACTTTATCAACTGGCTCAGTCACACTTTCTTTTTATTTTCTTTATCTCTCTTTCTTTTTCTAAAAAAATTATTTATTTATTTATTTTGGATAGAGAGAAATTGAGAGGGAAAGGGAGATAGACAGGGAGATAGAGATGAGGTAGACATCAACAGACCTGCAGTACTGCTTCACTGCTCGTGAAGCTTCCTCTCCACAGGTGGGGGTCTTGAACTTAAGTTTTTTTCCCATGGTATCCTGTGCATGTAATCAGTTTAACCATCACACATCCCATCAAACATGCTTGAAGATGAAGAAGGTGACAAGAACAGGTGAGGAAATCTGTCCAAGGTCATTCATGCAAAGTAAGTTGCTGGCAGGACAGATGCAGATTTCTGACTCACTGTTGTTTTGTCCTAGCTCACACTATTTCATGTAGCTGTCTTGGGATCAGGGGCTTAACAGAAATAACACCAAGAAATATCTCCTCTGTAAGCCTCCCTGCTTCACAAGGGACCCTGCATGTAGCCCATTTCTTTGTTCTCAAACCAGTAGGTTCATTTACTCAGAAGTTAATAGAAATCCATCTTCTTTGATCATGCATGGCCCACACATCATTGTTCTGCTCTGTCAAACTATAACCAGGGACATCCTCTTTACTCCCAACCCACTCCAGACCTTCTAATCCTACATGATTTATCTCCTCTCTTAAGGCTTCTCTCTGCCTGCTATTTATTGATAACCCTACTTCCTTTGTTCCTTTGATCAACTAAACTCCTTGTTCAACATTTACTAGGGATGCTCTGACCTTTTTCCAACCCCTTCTTTGTCTCTCTTCTCCAAAACCATATATAGAATGGATAACTTATTTCCTCCTACAACCCCTTATAAACCTTACTTTGCTGTTCAATAAATGGATTGTAAAAGGAACATTCCCCCGGTGATCTCTGGTAATGTCCCTTGCTACTTACACAGGGAAAGATCTGGCCGCTCACTCCTACTGCCCCGGAACTTTCCTTCTAGGCCCCCCTGCACTGGTGTGCAACAGAGCTGTTAAGCCAGAGGTTTGTGCCCGGGAAGAGGTCTCCCCACCCAAAGAGTCCAACACTATTTCTTTCATACTAAAAAAAAAAAAAAGTCATATATTCCTCTACCCTTCCACTAACTTCCAGTTGTTATTCTATTTTAAAAATAGAACATTTTAAAATTTAAAAAATAATAATCTAGTTAAGGTCTTTTGTGTGCAGACTTTGAGTTCATAGGTAGAAGTTTGCCACTGTATTTACTTTTCAAGAGAAATAAAGTTTTTAACAAATTCTCAAGAGAGTTATCCTGAGAAAGTTTACACATCTAATCATTGAATACCAGATGATTTAATGGTTTGAGTAGCATTGTTCAACCACTGTTCTAGATATACTACATTTAAAAAAGAATTTTAAAAGGGTCTGTGTAATGGTTAAAGATGGTTAAAGATGGTTAAAGCTGTTTTGTCATGCGTGAGACCCAAGTTCAAGCCTACCCCATTAAAGAAAGCTTTGGTACCCTGGTCTCTGTCATGCTCTCTCTGACATGTTGCCTCTTTTCTTCTATCTAAAAAATGATTATAGAATAAAATTTTAATTTCATATACTGTTTCCCTATGCTGACCACATGTGACTTCACCTACCTGTGGTGAGGTGAGTTTCTGAAAATAAAATCCCTGTTGTAATTGGCTGAATTTTCAGGTGAATTTCCACTGGTTTTACTATTTGATCAGGAGAGTGACATGAAGTAGCTTCCACTTCGTGGCTTCACCTCCAAAAGTCCTTGACAATAGTTTCTTATAGATTCATTTAATTGGTTAAAATGATGAGTACATCCAGAAATATCCCAAGGTTAACTCTATAATGTTTTGATCCAATACTTTCTAATAAATGCTCAGAGATAATTGTATAGAAAAAATAGAGATGTCCTATACTTGAATATATAACATGTATATGCAGATAAAAATCATTGTAGACTGTTGACAACCTATATGTGGAATATTTGTCTCGAACAATCACTGGCTTTGGATTAAGACCCAAACTGCCCACTCAGGATCAAATTATAAGGTTTGCAGTGTCTTCCTTCTATCCTGAATTATGGAGTTGACTGAATCAGTTTTCTATTCCAAGTATCCAAAAGCTATCATATAGTTTCATTAAAATGCCTTTGTTTTGAGGTAGAAAATAGCCACTAATTTTACTTAACCCCATGAAAAAGCACAGGTACATTATAAAAGTGGGAAGGTCACGTAGTGTTAAAGTGAATTTCAAAAAGTCCTCCTTAAGGCATTATTGAAAGCGATATGTAAATACTGCTTGGGGCCAGGCGGTAGCATATCTGGTTGAGTACACACACTGCTCTGTGTAAGGACTAGTGTTCAAGTCCCTGGTCTCCACCTGCAGGGGGAAAGCTTCAGAAGCAGTGAAGCAGGGCTTCAGGTGTCTCTCTTCCCTGCTTTCTCAATTTCTTTCTTTCTCTACCCAGTAACAAAATAAATAAAATTAAAAGTACATTAAGGTAGTCGGGCGGTAGCGCAGCAGGTTAAGTGCACATGGCGCAAAGTGCAAGGACCAGTGTAAGGATCTTGGTTTGAACCCCTGGCTCCCCAGGAGAGTGGCTTCACAGGCAGTGAAACAGGTCTGCAGGTGTCTGTCTTTCTCTACCCCTCTCTGTCTTCCTCTCCTCTCTCGATTTCTCTCTGCCCTATCCAACAACAATGACATCAATAACAACAACAATAATAACTATAACAATAAAAAACAAGGGCAACAAAAGGGAATAAATGATTAAATATTTTTTAATTACATTTAAACAATACTACTTCAATCAATAAAGCCTCTCAACAAAGTATGACTTGTTCCATGTTTCTTAATGATTAAATAACTAACTAATCAATACTTTTATTCCTTAAACACATATATCTGACAAAATATGCATAGCTTCAAGAGTAACTACAGATTTTCATTAAGTTAATTTCATCTAAAGCAAATCAATATAACCTTTTACTAGTCTATTCTTAAGGTAAATACTCCCCAGAATCAGTTTAACTTTAGTTTTGGTATTTCCTTGTTATGTGGTTTAAACAGATTTCTTGGGTGGGGGTAGACAGCATAGTGATTATGCAAAAAGACTTTTATGCCTGTGACCCCGAAGCCCCATGTTCAATCCCTCGCACCACAACTAGCTAGAGCTGTGCAGGGCTCTGGTGTTTCTCTCTTTGTCTTTCTCTCGCTGAATCTCTCTCAAAAATAAAATAAATAATACTTTAAAAATGAAATAAACAGATTTCTTTTTAATTCCTCTGGTTTAGAGACCTAAGACAATCTAGAGTGAGTCAGTCAGTAAACTCTTGTTGCCATTTCCTTTGGAAGATGTAGGGTGCTCCTTACTCATTAAGCAGCAAATAACCATTTTTCCGTATCATTTTTACCAACTGAAATGGCACTTTTGGTTTTAAAATAATATCGGCCATTCAGAATAATCACATTAAGGGTATGTAAGGCAAAGACAATTGTTCAACCAAACAGAGAATGAGCCTTCGTCTGATTAGGCCCTATATCTAAGCCCTGCCCTACAAGGGAATATTATGGACATCACTGGTGGAAGGATATTTGATTTTCTCTCTTCTCTGTCTGTCTCTCCCTCTTTCTGCACCCTTGTTCTTTAGTTAAAAATGAGAAATCTTGTACTGGGAGACCACTTAACTGACTTGCACATGTGTGAGTTGCTCGAGTTACACTTAAAAAATAATATTTAGCCAAAAAATATGTTTTTAATTCTCGAGCCAACGACATAAAAGTGTGAGAAAAGTGATAGATTAAGACAATTCTATATCATATGCCTCCAGAGGCACATTTAAAAGAGGAGAAAGAAAAGGGGAGGGTGGGAGAAGGTAAGGAAAGACTATGAAAATTCTTAAAATGAACAATATTGAGCTTCTAGAAATCTATGGAGGTTTAGAAGAACCAAGAAAACCTGAATCAAGAAAGACACATCACAAAGTTGTTTTGTTTTTCTTTTTTCTGTTTTAACTTACCCCATCCCATCCTTTTTTTGATGAATTGCTAGTGGTTTTAAGGTAAAAGTTTATATCCTCACTGTAGTTTGGTTCCTGAATCCAGAGAGAGCAAACTAAACCAGGTGTCAAAGGAACTATATGTCTGTCTTGATCCCTCTAGGGACTTAGTTGAGACTAATGCAATAATTTTACTTCTTTCTCCTTACCACGTTATCCCCTCAGGGTATTGCTAATTCCCGCCAGTTAAAACCATCATAAAAGTTGCTAAGGACACTTCCACCTTCCCATCATGCCTTTTGCCTCTCTTCACCCCCTTTTCTAGCCATTTCCGTTTCCGACTTGTCACTTCCGGTTTTAACCATATAAAGCCCACTTCTGTTCTTGGTCTCACTCTCTCTCTCTCTTCTTCCTCTCTTTTCTCTCCCATGTCCCAACCTGGAGAAGGGCTGGCATACAGAGCAGGAGGCAGCCATTGCTGTTTGGCTCCATGTAGCTTAACCTGCTATGCTCAAACCTGACTCTGGGGTGTTTCCTTGTGAGTAAAGAATTATATTACCACACCGCCATGAGTTCCTGGATTTTCTTTCCCACCCGCAATGCTAGCCTGGCATTTTTGCACGACTGAAACTCTTTCAAGGTGAAAAAACTATTACTCTCCAGAGCATTCCTAGAATGTCCTAGAAAAGCAAATAAACATGCCACTGACAACGGGGGGACATATTACTTTGGGGACGAACAATACATATCAAAAGAAGGAGAAAAAACAAACAAAAAAAGGAAAAAAAACTTCAGCAAGATATCTTTAGAGTAACAAGGGTTTTGTAAAACTCCTCTATATAATGTTGAGTCTAAAAAGCCAGTTGACTACTCAGGCTACAATGCATCAGATAACAACACAAAAATGTTTCTTCTAAAACTAACTTTTAGTTCAGTGCAAGCAGTGAGTGACAGCTAAGGCAAAGATGTAAACAGAATAGCTAACTATAGAAAAGAACTGTCACAGCCAATATGCAAGGGCAGGAGAATATTTATTCTTTTAATTCTAGATATTAAAGGAAATATCTACCAAACAAATAACTGACTGTAGGTTCAAGGAATAGAATCTCTGAGATAACAGTTGACGAAGAATACAGTATTTACAGATCTAGTTTAGAAAATTCAATTAAGAAACCTTCTCACAATAGGTAATAAAAATTAACCATTGGCCTGGAGGTAGCACAGTATTTATACAAAATACTCTGAAACTTGGGTTCTAGTTCAAACTTGGACACCACCATAAAACAGAACTTAACAGTTCTCTTGGTGGTGGGGGGGGATACAATTAATAACTAAAAATAAACCCTAAAAAGTCCTAGAATCATAAGATTATGATATCCAAAAAAATATCCTATTTTTTAAAAATGGAAGGCAGGGGCATTCAATTTGCAAAGGAAATGTATGGTCTGTCCAAAAGAAAAAAAAAAGCTATTAACTGGCACTAAAGCACAGACATTGAAGGAGAGGAAGATTTTACATCAACTGTCTTAAATAGGACCAACAAGTTACAGAAAAAAAAAATGCGACAGAGAACAAAAAAGAAAACAGAAGATATGTAAATATCCAGAGTCTGTTAGGAGAAGATTGGACATGATAAAAAGGAAGCAGATACAACGTTTGGAGCTGAGAGGTATGCAAAATGAGAGAGCTACTGGAAATGTTCAAGAGCATATTTGAGTAAGTGGAAGAAATATTCGGTCATTTGTGGACAAATTCAACTCTATTTAATCCGAGTACAAAAAAGAAAAGAAATGGGTCCAGGCAGGAGGCGGTGCACTAGGTTAAGCACTCACATTGCTGTGTGCAAGTTTCTAGGTTCAAACCCTTGGCCCCCACGTGCAGGGGGAAAGCTTCATGAGTGGTGAAGCAAGCCTCCATGTGTGTCTCTGTCTCTTTATCACCTTCTCCTCACTCAATTTCTCTCTGTCTGTATGCAATAATAAATAAATAAATAAATAAATAATATTTTAGAAATGATAAAGAACTAAAGACTAAGATATGTGTAGGATGTCATCAAACAGACAAACAAAGTTAAATATATCTCAGAAGAGGAAGAATAAATATCTTCACATGCAGTGGTTAAAATTGTACTTCACTAATAAAAGAGGGAATTTTAAAAAGCATGTCTTCACCTCCAGTTATTTTACCCAACTACAAGTTTAATTCAACTATATGCTTCATATAAGAGACTAGCTTGGACCTCAAAACAATAATAGTTGAAAGAGATGAAAATATTTACCAAGGAATAGCTGAAAAGTAATGAGGCAACTAGGAAAAGTCTAAGAAACTTTAATAAAACAATATGTGCAATATCAAACATCACATAAGTCAGACCTTAGATGTGTTATTCTCTATTAATCTCTCTCATAAAGTGAAAAAAAGGAAATCTACAGTATATGGAAAGGAAATATACCAAAAATACTAAAATACTAAAAATATATAATATTTAGAGATAGTCACCTAAAATGGAGCTACAAATATATATGGTAATGTGTGGTCCAGAGTGTGGTACAGTAATGAAGCTTTCGACTCTCAAGCATGCGGTCCTGAGTTCGATCCCCAGCAGCACATGTGCCAGAGTAATGCCTGGTTCTTTCTCTCTCCTCCTTTATTTCTCATTAATAAATAAATAAAATCTAACACAAAGGTTTTAGGAGAAAAATAGACAATTCTACCATGTATACTTAAGTTTTCAATGTTCCAGATAAAATAGTATAGAGATTCATAGAAGTTTGAGAAAAAATGGGGGTCATGAACAATATTGTGACTGTTGGGCTGTGCCGTGGAGGAGAGAGAGAGGAGATCTGGGGTGAAAAGGGAACACAAATCTTTATTCACCTCAGAGTTGGGTGAGAGCGCAGTGGTTCGGGCCACATGGAGCTAGGAAAAATGTCCACTTCCTGCTACATGCAGCCCCCCCTCCCTGCGTCCATTCACAGAGGTGAAAAACAGGCAAGAGAGAGAGGTGGAAGCAGGAGGGTTTTATAGGGCAAAAACCAGGAGTGACGAGTTGGGACAGGATTTGTTGGGAAAGGCACTCCAAGGCACTCCGAGAATATCGTATTAACTCCCATGGGAACTGGCAATAATCTGAGGGGACAACTTAGTGGAACAGGCACTCTGAGAATATCGTATTAACTCTCATGGGAAATGGCAATAATCTGAGGGGACAACATGGCGGCTGTGACTGCATCTGCACAATTTCCCAGCAGTGACAAATGATATTGAACGTGCATATATATGAGATCATTAGGTATTAGCATCCAAATTTTTATAAACTAGCAGATGTGCCCTTACTATGCAAGCATAAACTCAAACTATTTTTTTCATGTTCCTATGCTTTAATCATCTGTATCTTGCACAGTAGTGAAACCATTCTGTAATTGCCTTTTGCCTCTTTATCTATTTGACTAAGCATCACCTCCCATCCCATCCATTTTTGCCAAAGGACATAATACCATCTTTAAATTGTACAGTAAGTAGTATTCCATTGTCTATATAGGACATACATTCCTTATGTTGCTTTGATGACCTGTATATTGTACATAATGTAACTATGAACACAGGAGTGATTACAGTCCTTTGGATTGGTGTTATCTGTGGCTTTTTATATATGCCTGGGAGTGGTATTGGTAGGTCATAGGCGTTTCTATTACAATATATATACATTTAATAATTTTAATGAGAAAGATGTGTGAAGTGTAAATATTTTCTTCATGTTACAGGGTTGCCTTTTTTTTTATCCTTGTGGAATCTTCTTTTGAATCATAGAAGCTTTTTAATGTGATTTAACCCTATTTATTTACTCTTGCTTTAGATTCTCTTGACCATGGGATTTCATCTCCAAATAGGTTTTCAAAGTTGAGGCTTTGATTTTTTTTTTTTACCCATGTTTCCTTCTGTGTATTTTATAATTTATAACATCCAAGTCTTCAATTTACTTTAAGTTAATTTGGGTGCATGGTGTTAAATGAGTGGCCTTGTTTCATAAAAGGATTGATATTGTATTTCAGTTTTACCTCAAGAAAATGTTTATGAAATGATATAGGACTTATCAATGTATCTTTGGAGAGGACTAGAATATAACATTCTCAAATAACATGAGAAATATATTTATATTTATAAATATTTCATAAACTTTACACACAGTACTTCAAAGTGTATTTAAAATTTAAAATGTTTGTACTGTTTATAGTGAAGAAAAACCAGTCAGACCTTGGGTTATACTGATTTTTCATGGGAAAAGTGGGTCCTGGTCTATGAGCCTGTAACAGATGATACTACAGTTAAAAATATGTCAATGGTTTATTACAACAATGTGTCTTGATCACGTGTATGTCAGCTGGCAATTGACTTCAGGTTGACTCTGTGTGGTGCATCTCCTACGACTGAGTCTGAAAGGTCAACATCAATTTCCATCTCTTGGCAAAGGGAAAATAGAAATGATGGGGGCAACCTTGGGCTTTTAAACTTCTTCTTAACTCTGACATAGATCACTTTTATTCACTCTCCTTTTGCCAAAACATGTTTATAGCCAAGAGTGATATCAATAAACTTAGACGTTTACTTACCTTTGAGAGAAGTGTTTCATAACCCATGGCATTTTCTTGCCACTTTTGTGACATATTATTAAAATTAATAGCTATAATTTTGAAAAAAATAAATAATAGGCAAAGAGTTAGCCATTTATTAAATTGACAAGTTTTTAAATAGGAAACTATATAACTACATGCTCCTACCATAAAAACCTAAATTATTCTGAATGAAACAACACAATGTGAAAGCTGCAGAAACTACAGCTCAAGTGGGATGGTTGGATCTATAACAAGTAGTTGTACAGAGTTGGCTTCCGGGTGAGACTATCTCCTTTGTAAACTAAAAGTTGTCTGGTACAACCGCCAGGTAGGCAGAACTGCCTCTGTTGATTTGAAAAGAAGAAGCTGAAATGGAGCATCAGGAATGAAAATGTCAGCTGCCAATTGTTTGACATGATTTTTCAAATAAAAATTAATTTATACAAGATGAATCACTGCAGCTAGCAAGGGGCTCCTTGTCCTGTATGGCCATGCCAGCCCTTTCTACCTGGATGGCAAGAATGAGTTTTCTGGCACTTTTCACTTCATAACTTTGGCAAATTCTCTTTGGAGTTTCCACCCACAGTTTTCCCAAATGTATTTTGGTAACTGTTCATTAGTAAAGTCTAATTTCTTTTTCTTCTTGATGATTAACCACTCTAATCACCAAAGCAATATGTCATAACATTGTTTTCAAATCCTCTGGCTGAAAACTGTCTGGAGAAAGAGGAGAAACTGGTTTCGATTCAGAAGTGACTTTGAGCGAGTTGTAGAGACCTGTGTGGAGAAGCAAAGAAAAAAAGTTGTTGATGTCTTCTTTGATAAGCAAGTAAAGAAATAATGTAGTCATGTGCCAGTTTAAAAAAAAATGCCATTTTTCAAAAGGAACTTACTTTAAATGGATAGTCTATCAGAAATGGAGAATAGAAAAGTATCAATGATCTTATTTATTTACTCAGTTTTTGTTTAGCAATCATGTACATTCTGTAAGATGATTTATAGTGAGAAAATTAAAAGTCATTAATATCCCTGAATTGAAAAACAAATAGTCACAAGTCCAGAGTTCATATCTGTCGCTTTATCAAACTAGGTACAAATGTGTAAATAAATTACTGGATAAATCAAAACTAGGAGGCTTGAAAAGTGTCAAGGTTACACAGATTTCAGAGCCCTCCAAATAATACGAGAAGCATAAAAAATCAACCCTGAGAAGCCAAGCAAAACCCAACAAACACATCAGATGCTATATTGCCATATTGAGTTCCAACAAGACACAAAATGGCCCTAAAATTTGAAAACATCACTTGTAACCCTCAGTCTGTTTGCTGCAGCTATAAAACATCTATAAATTATACTGCTATCCAAACTCCCATTGAATTCTGAAACTCTTCACCTTCCTGAAAAATGTTCTTCCTCTTTTAATTGTTCTCCTGGGAGATGATTCATTCAGCTGAACAAGCTTAAGCAAAGGAAGCACAAGCATTATGGGAAATAAGCAGGAATAAAATTTCAACCAAAAGTTCTTTGATGCTCTCTGTCATCCATAGGACTGAACTGTCCAAAAAAGAAATCCCTTGGCAAGAGATTTTTTGATCCCTAAAAAGTTCCATATGCTAATTAAAGACACTGTTAGAGGCCTGACCTTCAATGACAAGGCACTTATTAAGCCTTTGGTTCCTACCTCTGACTGTGGACAAGATTAGATAAAAATCTTACTTAAATGTTAATAAGAAATTATTTTAACTCAGAACTTTGATATTGCATGTGCACTGTGAATATAAGATTCCAACTTAGCATATAATTGGCAGGCTGTATCTCTACCCCCCAGAAGTAGATTAAAGTTTCTTTTTTTTTTTTTTTAGCTTTCATTAGTAGAATGTTCTATCTGGGTGTTAAGGAGATTTCACTCATTTTATTATAACTAAGTAGATTTACTTTTTGCATATAATTTAGGTAAACAAAAGAACTACTGGAACTCACAGTAAAAAAATGTGTATCTAACAAAACCAAGAATAAGATGAGCAAATTTAATGAAAGCCAGACAAGTTCTTAAATCTGTAATTAAGAGAAAACATTACTGAATACACAGTGACTCAGTAGTTAAGTAATAACAGCATAATTTTAATATTTCTCTAGAATATTCCAGAGAAATACAGATAACTACTACCTGTTCTTATGTTTTTGAATATAGGTACTTGAACAAAACCACTTTAATTTAAAGTTCTCTAAGAGTTTCTTTTTTCAGTTATATAAAGCTGTGAAAGTAGGAAGATAAAGGTGGGTATTTTCATTCATACTTTTTTCTCAAGCCAACTGCACAGGATTCCTAGAGGAACAATGAAAATAATGCCAGTCTATATTTTATAAGCGGATCAGACAAGCCAATGAAGAAGCTAGAATGAATATTCGAAATGGTCAGGAATAATTTCATACAGTTAACCTAATACTCACTGTGACAAACGTTTACTTCAGGGAAATGTGTGCAATGGGTGAATGAAGTACCATGAGTAAGACAGCAATGTCCCCTATAGAATGTGACAGTGTTCAGACCTAACTGACTGTGTCCCTTATAGAAAGTGACAGTGTTCAGACCTGCACACTGACTGCAGTTGTGAAAGAGTGTTACTAATATGTTCCAATGGACTTTTGTTCTGAAATGCAGTGGGTCTAAGACACATACCATGAAAGAAAAGACCTAAAATGAGGTGCTGTGTTCTGAAAGGCTGATTTTGCTTCTCAGTAACATGTTCCACTCATTTACCTGTTTAGGACACATATATTTGTTAGGATTTGTACAAAGAGAAAAATCTTTGTACCTAACTAATCACAAAACTTTGATAATTATGATATACATCTTAGTGTTTTTCCTTACTGAGAAGATGGTTAATAAAATTAATTTCCCATTCCTACCAGGAATTAATGAGATAAAACACTTTTCATTAAAATTATAATGTAATTTCTGAAGTCACAGAGTCAATAGTAAGATGATGCAAACTAAGTTCCTCATTGATTACATCCTCACTAATTTATATAAGAATTGACTAGTACTGTTCATTGAATGGCTATAAGTATAGCTGGAAAAATACATTATCTCAATTTTGCCACTAAATAACTTAATTTTAATTCATCATGAAAGACAATTTTGAATTGGTAATTTGTGCATTTGGAAAGAGACAAATAGAGCTGGAGTGACAGCATATTGGTTATGCAAAAGACTTCCATGCCTAAGGCTCCAGGCTCCCAGGTTCAGTCCCCAACACAGTACCCCAGAACTGGGCAGTGCTCTGGTGTTCATATTTTTTCTTGGTATATCTCTCATTAAAATAAAATAAAATAAAATAAAATAAAATAAAATAATGAAATAAAATAAAATGTTAAAAAGAAAAGAGAGGTTCAAATACACAGTAAGAAGTTACTGATAGAGGGCCTAGTTGAGCACACATGTTATAATGTGCAGGGACTAGGGTTGGAGTTACTGATATCTGTGAACTCAAATTATTTCAATTCATTACACTTAGAAAGATCCCATGATAACAAAATTTCTATGCAGAGAGAGATACATTTCTCATGAGGCCCCACCTATTTTCTTATTTCTCCTTTCCTTCCCTTCCCTTTTCCCCACCCCCCTCTCCTTCTTTCCCTCTTTCTTCCTTTTACAACCCCCATTTTTCTAGGGATAAAATACAATTCAGAATGTAACCAGATGAAGATATGGGAGCAGATAACAAAGCTGAAACAAAACAAAAGCAGTCAGTATGATACTACATGTTACAATTTCTTAGACCTTTGAGAGCTTTGACATTTAGGTCAAACAGTAAAAATGAAGAATTCAAAAACAGTAAAGGTTCTTCTACATGAAAAAAAAAATCTATCCAACAGAGTGGTGTGTGTGTGTGTGTGTGTGTGTGTGTGTGTGTGTGTGTGTCTGATTCAAAAGAAAATTCAAGATAAATGCTAGAGTCAGAGTAGCTTTGCTAAAAATACACAACCTACTGCCTACTTTAAAACTACCCATGGGGTATTTGGAAGCATTTCAGTTGGTTTTAATAGTTCCAAAGTCTATCTCACCACCAATAAACAAATAAATAATATTTAAAAATAATAAGATAACAGGAATATAATTTCATATAGTTCCCGCCACCAGAGTTCCTTGGGCCATACCCTCCATTGGGAGCTTTTCTGTTCTTTTTTTCTTTTCTCCTTTTTGTTTCCCTTGTTGTTTTTTATTGTTGTTGTAGTTATTATTATTATTGCTATTGATGTCATCATTGTTAGGATAGAGAGAAATGGAGAGAGGAGGGGAAGACAGATAAGGAGAGACAAAGATAGACACCTGCAGACCTGCTTCACCACCTGTGAAGTGACTCCCATGCAGATGGGGAGCCGGGGGCTTGAACCAGGATCCTTAAGCCAGTCCTTGTGCTTTGTGTCACGTGCACTTAACCTGCTCCACTACCTGCTGACTTCTGAAGTGTCCCTGTTCTTAATCTCTCTGAGAGTATGGACCAAAATTCTTCATGGGATGCAGAAGGTGGAAGGTCTGGCTTCTGTTATGGCTTCTCCACTGGACATGGACATTAGAAAGTCAACCCATAATAAAATATTTATAGCCATGAAAATTTTAACAAGTGAATCCAGACTTTAATTGTAAAAAGTAATGGCGGTATTTAAGTGAGTGGAAAAACATGACCATATATGTACCTTATTTAAGGAAAAATAGCTTCAGGGTATGGAAAAGACTTTGTAGACAATCAAAATTCCATCACTAAGAGGATAAGCACAAAGGTTACATGTTATATGATTTAATTATATAGTGTCATTGAAAAAGCTAATTTATGAAGGTAATTAAAATATATTGTTGGCCAAAGGTTAGTAGAAACTGTGAAGCAGTCATCAGAGGACAAATCCTCCATGTCACTTGCTGTCAATCAGCTTCAGAGATCAAACCTCCATGGGATACATGCTGAAATGCAAGCCCTCAGAGGAGAATCTCGGTGTGTATGGGCTGAATCAGACACTCCCACTGTCTCTGACTTGAACAGTTCCATGGTTCCTTGCCTCTGAGTGTTTCCATTCCCCTCCCTGCCTTCAGACCATGCTGGGGCCTGGACTCCTGAACTGCAAAGTCAGCTTCCTGAAATGGGGTATGAGAATGGGAGCAAAAGAGAAATACATTCAGGTCTGGCAAAATAATTCACCTGGATGGTGTAGTTTGCCTCGCAATGCTATTTTAAGAGGTATTCTACCTTTTACCTCCTGAACTGGCCGTTTACATCCCATCTCAAATACCTCCTACTTATATAGTTAAAAACTCATAGAGACAACAGTCAAGGGTCAATGCTATCAGTATTTATTTAATAAATACACGACCCAGAACTGTAAAACTGTAAAACTGACAGAAACTTCACTGCTATTGCCATGTTTCTGGTTTAACCAAAAGTTCACCAGGATCCAACTGTTTACATACATTGATTAAGCACCTACCCACTCACCACTGCAATGCAGAAAGAGTATGTGATTTCTCATAATTTTTCCATTAGATTGAGGTTTGAAGAGAAAAAATCACTAGGTAAGACTGAGCAGTTGAGAGATAACCAACAGGTTTGCTTCCAAGTAAGAGAAGCAATTAGTGCAATTATTTCCAGGAATAGACTTTCTGCTACCAGATTGAAAGTCAATAATTTTAAAGATGCATTGGAATTCAGACAGTTTGCATGCTTACAGGAGAGTTTATTTTGAACTGTCAATGAAGCCAGCAGCTGTATTCATGACCACTCTTGGTCATTTGTTTCAGGTTGGATATTTCTTTAAACACCAAACGGCTTGGAGCCACTTGGTAAAGCTACAGTCATCCTTCTCCTGGTTCAGCTCATCAGTATTAGCTGTTCCAGCAAGGAAAATAAAAGCACGGCCTCTAGATGCAAAGTGAAGTATTCAGTCCAAACACCCACAGTGCTTTGCCTGGTAAGAGGCCAAGTAGCTAGAATAGGTTTCTCGGGTTTCTGTCATATGCATCCCCATGTGGAGTTGTCTACGACTTGTGACAGTAAGGAAATTGGATTCTTGTGAATTTAAGCATTTTTACTTTAAGTATAAACAAGCTCTGTGAAGCATAAAGCATGCTGTTAGCCCTCTGTAGAATAAGGGACAGAATTATTAAATGCCAATGCAAATTATGGTGTTACCTTCCACCTTTTAAGTCACATTATTCCTGCTCCATTACTGTGCTGGTCTGCTTATCTTTCTAATTAAATAACATCTTTTTTCAAAGAAACAGGTTGCCTAGATTCATAAAGAAAAGTGATTCTAAACAAAACTCCAGAAGGCCATATGATAGCACATCTGGGTAAGCACTCATATTACAGTGTGCTGGGACCCAGGTTCAAGTCCCTGGTCCTCCTCTCTGGTGGAAAGATTCAGGAGTGGTGAAGCAGGGCTGTGGTGACATCTCTATTTCTCTCTCTATCTCCTTCTCTTCCTCTCTTAATTTCTATTGTCATTAAGAGTTTGGGGTTCTAGTTGGCCAGGCTAGCTTCACTCAGTAGACAGAGACTTGGGGACACATGGCTGGGCAGAGAATCTGTATTTCTTTATTCATGAACAACGATTCAAAAACTAACCCAAACCAATCACCACATAGATCTGTCCTGCATCCTTCTCCTCCGGAGGCAGCGACAAGAACCCTGGAAGTCCATAGGGTTAGGGAACGGGGAGAAGGGGGCGTGCAAAACTAGCAGGGGCCAAACCACAATCTCCCAGAGGTGGGGGGAAGGGGGGGAATGAGACAAAACCAATATAAAGCATACCAACAATTCCCCTTTTTCTTTTTAACTAATTGACCATAGTATCGGAAGTGTGGGGTGAACAGAAACCTATATCATACAGGCATTTTTAAAAAAGAAACTGGCACAACATGGAGGAACATGTAAGTGAGAAACAAGAACCAGTGTGCTGCCAAGGGAAGGCCTGAGGGGGAACTTTTTTTGCCTCTGGGGGGGCGTTACTTGCCTCGATGGGCATTTTTTAGCATGGGGGGAGGGTAAGGCCTAGAGTCTCAAGGCAGCTGGCTGCAGTCAGTCTTTAAGAAACCCAGCAGCATAAAGGGAAGCTGCTAGTTTTGTGCAAAGTGTCCAAGAGGTGTACCAGTGAGTCCGATAGAAGTGCCAGTCCAAAGCAGATGTCCATGGAAGAATGCCAGGGAGTGGAACGTTGTATGAGGAAGGTCAGCTGCTGGAATTCCGCTTTTCTGTAGAGAACTTGACAGCTGCAATTTACTTACTATGAAACAAAACTTGTAGCAGGTTAGAAGTTTATCACAATTGATAACTCTATTACAATTGGAAGTCTTTTTTAGTATGATTTTAAGGTTGTTTAAAGTTTAAACAATAAAATGTGGAAAGGTAAACAGAAGAACCATGGGGAAAAAAAGCCTCATGCATGATAATCATTAGCATAACCATAGCACAATCTAATGTTTCTAATTGAGAAGGAATTTGAGAGTTTTACATATCAACAACGTCTTTTTAACCTTTTGTTATACCCATTCAAGATGGAGACACACCCTAGGTGTGCATAGGTTTTTTTTAGACCAACTTAGTTAAAATATATTGATTTTTAACTAATTTTTGCCTCAGACTTTAAATGTAAGTTAATTTTATCCTTATGAGAATTACGTTGAAAACCTTTTTCATTTAACTCTGCCTGGTAAGAATATAGCCTTAAAGTTATATTTTTAACCTTAAAGTTAATGTTTACCAAACTTTAAACACACAAGTAAACATGGTCTTTAATACACAAGGAGAGAAACCTTTGTTACGAAGACATGTCATTTTAAACACGAATTTAGATCTGTACTGTCTTAGCCGTTCGGGGAGTGCGTTGTCCAGTGGTGGCTTCTTGTGCAGCTTCAGCTCCAGGCATTGTAGGTTGTGATCTCTGGACAAATCTCTGTGTATTCTAGCTTCAGACCCGAGCTGGGGATCTCTGCCAGGGGGCCCAGTCCCAGCAGGGAGCCCACAGTCTCCAGGTGGTCTGGGATCTGTCCAGACTTCATAGGAGGGCGGAAGGGTCAGCTGTGCAGAAGGCGTGGGCTGAGGTGCCCCGGGGTGGCAACCAGGATAGGCTGCAGCCCTGCCTTCCATGTCTGCTGCCCTGCTCCTGGCGGTCAGCAGTGTGGAGGGAGTCCGTGCCCAATGCCCTGCGCCATGTGTCTCTTGCAGGCTTTTTCAGGTGGGCGTTGGGCAGAAACCACAGAGTGGCACAGAACAAAGTGTTCCAGAAATAGAGCAACAGTCTCGTGAAGAAAGGGCAGAGGCCTTTGGAAACCTCTTCACAAGCAGAAAAGAAGGCCATTGTAGATAGGTAGGCAAAGTCTTCACTTCTCTGGGGGGATGCGCAGGTCAGGTCCACGTGGGTGCCATTTGTCGTTAGGGTTTGGGGCTCTAGTAGGCCGGGCTAGCTTCATGGCGGTAGACAGAGACTTGGGGACAAATGGTTGGGCAGAGAAGCTGTATTTCTTTATTCACGAACAACGATTCAAAAACTAACCCAAACTAATCACCACACAGATCTGTCCTGCATCCTTCTCCTCCGGAGGCAGCGGCAAGAACTCTGGAAGTCTGTAGGGTTAGGGGGTGGGGAGAAGGGGGCGTGAGAAACTAGCAGGGGCCAAACCACAATCTCCCAGAGGTGGGGGGAAGGGGAGGAAATGAGACCAAACCAATATGAAGCCTACCAACATTCTATCCAATAAAAATAAATATTAAAAAAACTCCAGTCAGTAAGAAAAAACTCAGAGTATTCCAGCTCAATTTAACTCAATCTTATACAATTTCTGAACCTCAAGGAGGCAGAGAAACAATATCCTTACATTTCATTTCATTCAACAACTCTATTTTTAGGAAGCCTTTATTAAATGTTAGCTCTCAAGGTTTGACCACAATATTGCAAAGGAGATTACTTTGTCATTTTAACAGCTGCATGGTACTCCGTTGTATACCATAACTTCCTTAGCCATTTCATCCATCTGACTTGGGCATGTGGATTGCTTCCAAGTTTGGGCTACTGAAAACTGTGTTGCTATAAATAACAGTGAGTATGTCTTTTCAGATAGATTATTTTTTTATTAACCTCCAAATAAAATAAATAAATGAAATTATAATTCTCTCATTTGTACTAATTCCCTAACAAAGATGACCAGATATTACTTATCATAAAAAATCTATTTTATGACATTTTGTCTGTTATGAGAGAGGAAGAGTGAGAAAGGAGAATAGAGAGCAGAGTACTACTCAGCTCTGAGATAAGGTGATCTGAAGTTTATATATGTGGCCTGGAGGTGTCAGGCATCCATATTCTGTGCACTGACAGGCTGAGCTATCTCTCTGGCTCATACCCAAAAAGAATCCTATGAAACGGGTGGGGGTAGATAGCATAATGGTTATGCAAAGTGGCTGTCATGCCTGAGGCTCTGAAGTCCCAGGTTCAATCCCCCTCACCACCATAAACCAGAGCTGAGCAGTGCTCTGGTATATATATATATATATATTAAAAAAGAATCCTATGAAATAAGGATTACAAGTAAACAGACACTTAGAACCAAGTGGTTTCTCTAGATTCCCTTAATTCATTGGCAGTAGATTCCAGATCTAGATGGAATGATATTGCTACATTGGCTCTAACTACCAAGATACATTAGTTCAAACACTTCCAGTATCCAACATTCTTCTTCCTCCTCTTCCTCCTCCTCCTCCTCCTCCTCCTCCTCCTCCTCCTCCTTCTCCTCCTCTTCCTCCTGAATTTGGGAGACCTCACCTGGCTTTGACTTGACTGGATAAGAAAGTGAACATGGCTATTACCCAGTCTTTATAAACAAAATTACAATAGTCCGGCCACTGCAAAATCCTTCAACAACTTGTTTTCCTGCATCCACACTTGTCATCCAGATAGTAGCCAGAACTGTGTTTTAAAATTATAGATAGTTTTTGCTTGTCTATTCACACCCTCCAACCCATTAAACTGCTGGTGGGAATGTCAGTCGGTCCAACCCCTGTGGAGAGCAGTCTAGAGATCTCTCAGGAGGCTAGAAGTGGATCTACCCTATGACCCTGCAATTCCTCTCCTGGGAATACATCCTAAGGAACCCAACACACGCACCCAAAAAGATATGTGTACACATATGTTCATAGCAGCACAATTTGTAATAGCCAAAACCTGGAAGCAACCCAGGTGTCCAACAACAGATGAGTGGCTGAGCAAGTTGTGGTATGTATACACAATGGAATACTACTCAGCTATCAAAAATTGTGACTTCATCATTTTCAGCCATCTTGGATGGAGCTCCAAGAAATCATGTGAAGTGAAATAAGTCAGAAACAGAAGGATGAATATGGAATGATCTCACTCTAAGGCAGAAATTGAAAAACAAGATCAGAAGAGAAAACACAAGGAGAGCCTGAACTAGAGTTTGTATATTGCACCAAAGTAAAAGACTCTGGGGTGGGTGGGTGGGGGAGAGTTCAGGCCCTGAAAAAGGATGACAGTAGACCTAGTGGGGGTTATATTGTTATGTGGAAAACTGAGATGTGTTATGCATGTAAAAACTATTGTATTTACTATTGAATGTAAAATGTTAATCCCCCAATAAAGAAATGAAAAGAGAGACTATCAAAAAGCATAAATTGAGTCATAGGTGATAATATACATTTAGATATATTTATCTTCAAGTGTATTTAACAAATATTTATCTTATTTTATTTGTCAGAAGAGACACTTTATAACTTTCTTAATGTGTACATACTTTATTAAGATGTATTTTTACTTATTTATTGGAAGGGTACAGAGATAATTCAAGAAGGGGGAAAGAGGAAGAAAGACAAGGACAGCACTGCTTTCATTGATCCTGAAGCTTTCCTCCTGCAGGTGGGGACCAAGAATTTGAACCAGGGTCCTTACTCACTGTAATGTGCGTGTAATGTGTGTGCTTAATCAGGTATACTACATATGCTCCCCCTGTTAAATATATCACTTCTTTACTTATTTTTTATTTTTTATTATCTTTATTTGCTAATTGGATAGAGACAGGCAGAAATTGAAAGTAATGGGGAGATAGAAAAGGAGACATAATGATCCTGGGTCCATACTCCCAGAGGGATAAAGAATAAGAAAGCTCTCAGGGGAGGGGATGGGATATGGAGTTCTGGTGGTGGGAATTGTACCTCTCTTATCCTTTGGTTTTGTCAGTGTTTCTTTTTTATAAATAAAAGTTAAATAATAAAAGAAGAGAAGTTAGGCAGATTCCAAGCTGTCTAATCCTAAACATTCAGAAATAATATATGATGCTAAAAATAAAGTTTTAAAAAATATGTCAAGCTCAAAAGGAGGAAAGGGAATTCTTCAAGCATGAAAAACTTGAAGACTATAATAGCGAGTGAGTATGATTTGACATTGAAAGCCTTTGGAAGTTGGGGCTGGGCAGGGATGCACCTGGTTACTCAAGCCCTCTCTCCCCCTCACAAAGTACCACAAACAAGGGCCAGGCTCAACCCCTGGTCCTCACCTGCAGGGGGAAATCTTCACAAGTGGTGAGTCACTTCTGCAGATGTCCCTCTCTCTTTCTCTCTACCTTCCTTCCCCCTCTTAATGTTTCTCTGTCTCTATCCAGTAAAATAAAAATAAATAAATGAAAATATAAAAAGTCTTTGGAGACAACTGGATAAAAACACTTATGTGAAGGACTAGAATTGTAACACTCAACATTCAGCTAAATCTAAGTCCATATCAGTAAAGAACAAGAATTATGCTTCCTGAAAAAAATAATTTACAATAGTAACTTAAAGATATTTTAGAATATACACATAAACAAGCAAAAGCTTCTGCCCACTTGCTTAAAGCCTTCATTCTGAAGTAATCTATTTTTTTTTTCTAAACTGTAGTTAAAGAGAAAGTACAGAAAACTCCAAGCCTACTTTGTCTACAAATACATACCAAAGGCGTATTTTAAATATGTCCATGGTGTGAAAATCTAAACAAACCTATGGTCAGAAACTACTGACAGACTAAAACATGCTTACTTTCAAATTCAAATACCTGTACAAATTAACTGTAAGAGAAGGGAGCAACCACTAAAAATGAACTCACATTAAAAGACAAAGCACTGAGGCAGGATGATGGTACGTACACTCAGCAGAGCAGACGTGTTACCATGTTTCCAGATCTGGGTTCAAAAGGCTAGTCAGTTCCCACTCACAGAAGACAGCTTCACAACTGTCTCTCCCTCTCTATCTCCACCTTCTCTCTCAAATGTTCTCTGTCCTATCAAATTACCACCAGGAGGAGTGGAGTCATTGTGCAGGCACCAAGCCCCAGTGATAACCATAATGACACCACACCACTACCACCACCACCACTGCACTGGATGAATATGAATCTGACTGACAGCTCCACCTAAAACAAACTTCAGACCCATGGAATATGTAGCTGTATAGTATAAGTCAAATATATTCAAGAAGTCAGAAAGGGACCAATTCAAAAGGTAAATAGAATGTTACTTTAAAAAGGGGGGGGTCAAGTGGTAGCAGTGGGTTAAGGGCACGTGGTACAAAGCACAAGGACCAGTGTAAGGATCCCGGTTCGAGCCCCTGCTTCCCCACCTGTAGGGGAGTCGCTTCACAGGTGGTGGGTGAAGCAGGTCTGCAGGTGTCTGTCTTTCTCTCCCACTCTCTGTCTTCCACTCCTCTCTCCATTTCTTTCTGTCCTATCTTTTGAATGATATCAACAACAACAATAATAACCACAAAAAAGGCTACAACAAGGGCAACAAAAGGGGAGAAAAAAGTCCTCCAGGAGCAGTGGATTCATGGTGCAGGCACCGAGTCCCAGCAATAACCCTGGAGACAAAAAGAAAGAGAGAGAGGAAAGGAAGAAAGAAAGAAAGAGAGAGGGAGAGGAAGAAAGAAAGAAAGAAAGAAAGAAAGAAAGAAAGAAAGAAAGAGAGAGTCGGGTGGTAGTGCAGTGGTTAAGCACAGTTGGCACAAAGCACAAAGACCAGCATAAGAATCTGGGTTCAAGCTCCCCACCTGCAAGGGAATCCCCAGCTCCCCACCTGCAGGGGAATCGATTCACAGGTGGTAAAGCAGGTCTGCAGGTGTCTATCTTTCTCTACCCCTCTCTGTCTTCCCCTCCTCTCTCCATTTCTCTCTGTCCTATCCAACAATGAAAATATCAATAACAACAACAATAACTACAACAATAAAACAACAAGGGCAACAAAAAGGGAAAATGAATAAATAAATATTAAAACATTTAAAAATATTTAAAAAGAAAGAGAAAAGGAAGAAAGAAAGAGAAAAAATGGACTCCTTTAAAGACCAAGAAAACATCTAGAAGAAAGAAAACTCTTATTAAATTAACAAAACAACATGAAATATATATAAAGTTAGAGACTTCAAAAGAGAATTTGTGACTTCAAACATAAAACTGAGGAAACTGCTCTGAGTAAAAATGAGAAATGAAGAAGTAACACAGTCACAGAGTTCAGGGAGCTCTTTAAATGTAATATAGTAGAAAGGCAAACAACTGTATAAAGATCAGTATCTTGGAGAAAAATGATGTGACGTCAAAGGAAAATAAAGTCAGCCCAAGATCCAAACAATCAGAGGTATAAGCTCAGTCCTGTGCTATCGGTCCTGGAGGGTGGAGGGTTTCATGTCAAGTTGAGCTCCATAGCCTCTACAGGTAGTGGGATTATTCAGACTCTAGCAAAACTGTTTCTGTGGCCATGTATTCACATTACTAGCTCTCATCTTGATGTCTGTGCTAATTATTTTATATTCCAAAGAAAGAAGTTTACTTAAAAATGCACAGACAGAAATTAACTTCATTTGAAATTTGTTTTAGAAAGACATCTCAATCCTCATTGTCTTAAACATAGAAGACTGAACTTTAGAGCTGAAATAGAGGATTGCTTATGTTCTTGTTCAAATTCTTATACCCTGTCATCTTCTTACCTAAAGGTCATAAATATTTATCTGACATAAGGAGAATGCTAGTGTTGAGATTGCAATCTCAGTCAATGCCCAAATTTTCATCAAATACATGTATTTAAAAAAATTTTATATTTATTTATTTATTTATTTCCCCTTTTGTTGCCCTTGTTGTTTTAGTAATTGTTATTCTTGTTAATTGATGTTGTTGTTGTTGGATAGAACAGAGAAATGGAGAGAGGAGGGGAAGACAGAGAGGGGGAGAGAAAAATAGACACCTGCAGACCTGCTTCACCACTTGTGAAGTGACTCCCCTGCAGGTGGGGATCTGGTGACTTGAACCAGGATCCTTGGGCTGGTCCTTGCAGTTTGTGCCACGTGCACTTAACCTGCTGTGCAACCCTATGATTCCCTAGTACGTTTTTTTTTTTTTTTTTGACTTCTTTATTGGGGAATTAATGTTTTATATTCAACAGTAAATACAATAGTTTGTACATGCATAAAATTTCCCAGTTTTCCATATAACAATACAACCCACACTAGGTCCTCTGTCATCCTTTTTCAGGACCTGTACTTTCCCCTACCCACTCATCCACTGGCCCTCTCAACTTACATTGAAAATGGATTCCAGAAGAATTTAAAGACGGGTGTGCTGTCTTTGTTGATCTCACAGCAGCCTATGACACGGTCTGGCACCGTGGTCTCCTAGTCAAGATCTCAAGATGCCTGCCTCCATGGGTGGCCAACACTATATATCGTTTCTTCTCCAAAACAGAAGATTCCGGGTACATCTGGGTGACAAGTCTAGAAGATGGAGACTTGTCTCAAGTGGCCTCCCCCAGGGCTCTGTTCCGGCTCCTACGTTATTTAATATTTACATCAATGACCTCCCAGAAACTTCTTCAAGGAAGTTCATCTACGCCGATGACATCTGCTGTGCAACTCAGGCATCCAAGTTCGACATCCTCGAGGAAACACTCACGAAAGACATGTCTCTGATATCTGATTATTGTAAAAAATGGCGACTAATCCCTAGCACTGCAAAAACGGTATCATCTGTTTTCCATCTACACCGTGCCTCGGCCTCGCGTGAGCTTAATGTGCAGCTTGGTGATACGAGAATCTGGCATGAAGCCCAGCCAGTCTATCTTGGTGTTACTCTCAATCACACTCTGTCATTTCACAAACATCTCATAAAAACTGCAGCAAAGGTGGGCGCGAGGAATAACATCATTGCAAGACTGGCCAGCTCCTCATGGGGCGCGAGTGCTTCCACACTACGATCATCATCTCTGGCATTATGCTATTCCACTGCAGAATACTGTGCCCCAGTATGGTTCCATAGCCCCTATGTCCACTTGGTCGATTCCAAATTATATTCCTCCATGAGGATCATTTCTGGAACCATCCGTTCCACCCCGGTTCCATGGCTGCCAATTCTTAGCAACATCGCCCCGCCAGATATTTGTCGGGATGCAGCATCATCTAAGTTCATTTCCCACGTCTACGCTTGACCGGACCTGCCAATATACGCGGATATCTTCGCCCACCCTGTTCAATGCTTGATGTCTCATCACCCAATCTGGTCCCCTACGCCTACACTGAACTTCTCTGTTCCAGTCTCTTGGAAACAGAGCTGGCAGTCAGCTGAGGTAAAGAACAAACACCTCATCACAGACCCCTGCAAGCGTCAACCTGGCTTTGACCTAGCACATTATGATTGGGCCCTCCTCAATCGCTATGGAACAGGCCATGGCCGGTGCACCGCTATGTTCCATCACTGGGGAGCCAGAGACGACCCGAACTGCCCCTGCGGCTACAGACAGACTATGACCCACATAGTCAACGACTGCCACCTCTCCAGATTCAAAGGAGGTCTCGAAACTTTACATCAGGCTCAACCTGATGCTGTTGACTGGCTACGGAAGAAGGGCAAACGCTAGAAGAAGAAGGACCTGTACTTTCCCCTACCCACTCATCCCAGAGTCTTTTACTTTGGTGCAATACACAAATTCCAGTTCATGTTCTACTTGTGTTTGCTCTTCTGATATTTTTCAGTTTATGCCTGAGAGTGAGATCATCCCATATTCATCCTTCTGTTTCTGACTTATTTCACTTAACATGATTTTTTCAAGGTTCATCCAAGATTGGCTGAAAATGGTAAAGTCACCATTATTAATAGCTGAGTAGTATTCCACTGTGTATATAGACCTTGCACAACTTGCTCATCCACTTATCTGTTGTTGGACACCTGGGTTGCTTCCAGGTTTTGGCTATTACAAATTGTGCTGCCAAGAACATATGTTTTCACAGATCTTTTTGGATGGGTGTGTTGGGTTCCTTAGGATATATCCCCAGGAGAGGAATTGCAGGATCATAGGGTAGATCCATTTCTAGCCTTCTGAGGGTTCCCCATACTATTCTCTATAGAGGCTGGACCAATTTACATTCTCACCAGCAGTGCAGGAGGGTTCCTTTGTCCCCACAACCTCTCCAGCACTTGCTGCTGCTACCTTTTCTGATGTATGACATTCTCACAGGAGTGAAGTGGTATCTCATTATTGTCTTTATTTGCATTTCTCTGACAATCAAAGACTTGGAGCATTTTTTCCTGTGTTACTCGGCCTTTTGCATCTCTTCTGTGGTGAATATTCTCTCCATGTCCTCTCCCCAATCTTGGATGGGGTTATTTGTTTTCTTGTTGTTGAGTTTGGCAAGCTCTTTATATATTTTGGTTATTAGACTCTTGTCTGATGTATGACATGTAAAAATCTTCTCCCATTCTGTCAGGGGTCTCTTGGTTTGGGTAGTGGTTTCTTTTGCTGTGCAGAAGCTTTTTAATTTGATGTAGTGCCATAGGTTTATGCTTGCCTTAGTCTTCTTTGTAACTGGATTCCTTTCATTGAAGATGTCTTTACAATTTATGCAGAAGAGAGTTCTGCCAATATTTTCCTCTAAGTATCTGATAGTTTCTGGTATAACATCCAAGTCCTTGATCCACTTGAATTTTACTTTTGTATTTGGTGAAATATAGTGGTTCAGTTTCATTTTCCTGCATGTTTCAACCCATTTTTTCCAACACCATTTTCGGAAGAGACTCTCCCTATTGAATAGCCTGGTCACCTTTGTCAAAGATTGGATGTCCATAGGTGTGGGGGCTTACTTCTGGGCTCTCAATTCTATTCCACTGGTCAGTGTGTGTATTCATGTTCCAGAAACAAGCAGTTTTGATGACAATGGCTCTATAATACAATTTGAGATCTGGGAGTGTGATGCCTCCAGTTCTGTTCTTTCTTCTCAAGATTGTTTTGGCATTTCTAGGCCTTTTCTGGTTCCAGATAAACATTAATAGCATTTGTTCTATCCTCCTAAAATATACGTTTGGGATCTTGATGAGAATAGCATTAAATTTGTATATGGCTCTGGGTAGTATATTCATTTTGATGATGCTAATTCTTCCAACCCATAAACATGGAATATATTTCCACTTCTTTGTATGTTTTTCTATTTCCTTTAGTCATAATTTTTAGTATACAAGTCTTTCACTTCTTTGGTTAGATTTATTCCTGGATTTTTTATTTATTTTTTTCCTATAGTAAAAGGAATTGATTTCTGGATTTCAATTTCTTCTAACTTAGTGTTTGCATAGAGGAATCCCACTGACTTTTGAATGTTAATTTTGTAGCCTGAAACCTTATTGTAGTGCCTGATGATTTCCCAAAGCTTCTTGCTGGATTCCTTAAGTTTTTCTGTGTATACTATCATGTCATCTGCAAATAGGGAGAGTTTGACTTCTTCTCTTCCAATCTATATTGCTTTAATTCCTTGCTCCTGCCTGATTGCTATGACAAGAACTTCCAACACTACATTGTCAGTACAATTTCTATAGCAGCTAGAACTAGGGACCTGGGACTTGGAGGTAAATGGTGATAGTGGACATCCCTGTCTAGTACCTGATCTGAGGGGGAATGCTTCCAGTTTTTTACCATTGAATATGATGTTGGCTGTAGGTCTGCTCTATATAGACACCACTATCTTTAGGAATTTTCCATCTATTCCCAATTTTGTAGTGTTCTGATCACAAAGAGATGTTGTATTTTGTCAAAGGCTTTCTCTACATCTATTGATATGACCATGTGGTTTTTGTTTTTGCTTTTATTGATATAGTGAATCACATTGATTGATTTATGTTTATTAAACCAAGCTTGCATGCCTGGGATAAACCCCACTTGGTCATGATAAAAAATCTTTTTAATATACTGATAAATTCGGTTGCCTAGAATTTTGTTCAATATTTCAGTATTTATGTTCATCAGAAATATTGATCTGTATTTTACTTTTTTGGTTGTGTCCCTGTCTGCTTTTAGTATCAAAGTGTTGTTAGCTTCATAGAAGATGGAAGGAAGTATTCCAATGTCTTCAATCTTCTAGAATACTTTTAAAAGTAGAGGTATTAGTTCTTCTTTGAAGGTTTTGTAGAATTCATTTGTAAAACCATCTGGTCCAGGACTTTTTATTCATGGGAAGGTTTTTGATAACTATTTCAATTTCATTAGCTGTGATGGGCCTGTTCATGTTATGTAGTTCCTCTTTACTTAATTTTGGAAGTTTGTAGGTATCTAGGAAATAGTCCATTTCTTCCAGGTTCTCTAGCTTGGTGGCATACAGTTGTTCATAGAAGTCTCACATGATATGCTGAATTTCTGTGATGTCTGTTGTTCTGTCTCCTCTTTCATTTATGATCCAATGTATTTTGGTCTTCTACCTTTCTGTTTGGTGAGTCTGCCTAAAGATTTGTTGATTTTGTTCCCTCTTTCGAAGAACCAACAGTTACTTTTGTTGATCTTTTGTATGGTTTTCTTATTTTCAGTGTTATTTATTTCTGCCTTAACTTTAGTTATTTCTGTCCTTCTGATTGATTTAAGGTTCCTTTGTTCTTCTTCTTCTAGGTCTTTAAGAAGTGCAATCAGGCTGTTTGTGTTTTTTCTTGTTTCCTAATGTGTGCTTGTACGGCTATGATCTTCCCTCTCAGTACTGCCTTTGCTGTGTCACAAATATTTTGATAGCTTGTGTCTTCATTTTCATTGATCTCTCTAAACTATTTGATTTCTTTCTTCATTTCCTCTTTGACACTGTCCTTGTTAATTAGTGTACTGTTGAGCTTCTACATTTTGGGACTATTACTAATTTTTTCTTCATTGTTAAGTGTTAGTTCCACTGAGGTCTGAGAAGATGCTTTCGATGATTTCAATGCTCTCAAATTTGCTAATGCTGTCTTTGTGGCCTAATCTATGGTCTATCCTTGAGAATGACCCATATGGACTTGAGTAAAATGTGTATTCAGTTTTCTTTTGATGAATGACTCTGAAAATGTCTAATAGTTCTAGTTTATCTATATCCTCATTGAGCTCCCTCACATCTTTATTGATTTTCTGCCTGGATGATCTGTCAAGTTGAGAGAGTGGGTTGTTGAATTCCACTTCTATGACTGTGTTGCTGTTAATATATTGTTGTAGCTTGTTCAGTAGATGCTGATATATTCAGATGGCTTCTCATTGGGTGCATAGATGTTAATAATTATTAATGTCTCTTGATTGACTGATCCTCTGAGCATTAAGAAGTGTCCGTCTGTATCTTTTTTTAATTTGACTGATTTTAAAGTCTATTGTGTCAGTTATGAGAATAGCTGTTCCTGCCCCTTCTTGTGGGCCATTGGCTTGTATGATAGTTTTCCATCCTTAACACTTTGAATTTGTGTTTGCCCTGTTGAGTTAGGTGGGTTTCCTTTAGACAGCATATTTTAGGGCTGTGTTTTCTGATCCATCTTCCTACTTTGTGCCTTTAATAAGTGAATTCAGGCCATTGACATTTATTAATATCAAAAATTGAAGATATTTTAATGTCATTCTTGTAAATTTTTAGAATGTACTGATATATGGCATACTTATGGTGTTCTGACTGTTTATAGGAGACCTCAGAATTTCTTTCAGGGTAGGCTTGGTGATAGTTTATTCTTTCAACTGTTGCTTGTCTGAGAAGGTTTTTATGCCTCCATCTAGTCTCAATGACAGTCTATCAGGATACAGTAGTCTTGGTTGAAAACCTTTCTCACTGAGCACTCGCTGGATATCTTGCCATTCTTTTCTGACCTGTAGTATTTGTGTGGAGAAGTCTGCTGCTAATATTATGGGTTTTCCTCTGTAGGTGACTCTTGTTTTTCTCTTGCAGCCTTCAGGATCCTTTCTTTAGCCTTATTCCATTACATTCTAAATATTATATGTCTTGGTGTCTTTAAGTCTGGGTTAATTCTGTTTGGGACACTCTGGGCTTCGTGAACCTTTATGCCTTGTATGTTTTATAGACTAGAGAAGTTCTCAGCTGTTATGTCCTGAAAAATGCTTTCTTCCTCTCCCTCTCTTTCTCCCTCTGGTAAGCCAATAATGAGTATAATATTTCTCTTTTTTTGCCTCCAGGGTTATTGCTGGGGCTCAGTGCCCGCACCATGAATCCACTGCTTCTAGAGACCATTTTTCCCCTTTTGTTGCCCTTGTTGTTGTAGCCTTTTTGTGGTTATTATTATTGTTGTTGATATTGTTCACTGTTGGATCTTCTGTAGTTATCCCATAGGTCTCTGTTGTTGTTTTCAGTATCTCTTAATCTCTTTTTTGAGATCTCTTTTTTTTTTTAGTTGTCTCTAATTTATCCTCAATCTTGCTAATTCTGTCTTCAGCCTCATTTATTCTATTATTACCCCCCTCTATTATTTTCTGGAGTTCATCTATTTTGTTACCCTGTTCTGATACTGTTTTAACTTGGTCAGCTAGTTGTGTTCTTAGCTTAGTTATTTCAGCTTTCAGCTCTCTAATAGCCTTGAGATAATTAGTGTTTTCTTCCACAGTCTCATTTGTTGTTTCTGCATTTCTGATGACAATTCTTTCAAACTCTTTACCCACTCCTGTTATTATTTCTTTAACTAGTGTTTGGATTTTGACCTCATTATTTTGTGCTTCAACCTTTGGGGGGCTTTTAGCTGGACTCTTTTTCTGGTTCATTTCTTCAATATTTCTTCTTGTTTATTTAACCTTTTTATATAGTATGTTATGAGGCCCCTCTCTCAGGACATTTCAGACTACTGATCACTCTTGCCTGAATTTATTTGTGTCTAAGTAAGGTAATTAAAGGGTTCACGGTTGTGGAAATTGACAGTTGTTTCAATAGTATGGTAATCCCTGAGTTGGTTCTCAGTGGCTTAAAAGCCTTTTTTTGTGCTTTTCCTTCCCTGTAGGCTATGGCAGCCTGAGGACTTTTAAACTATAAGTAGGTTTATTAGCTTAATCACTGACTCCTCACCAAGAGATAAAGCTGTGTGGGGCAGAGATAATCCAGTGGTTATGCAAAAAGACTCTCACAGTCCCACTGGTAGGCCACCAAGGTGTAGATCTCCTGAGTTTCCTTGTTAGTTCTCTGTCCCCTGGTGTCAGCACAAGGCCTCGCTATTACTGTTCCAGATTTGAGGCCAGTAGCAATGGAGACTCACAGTTGCAATCGGTGAGTCCTAAGGGAGTCCTCTCCTCCCTTCAGCTGTCTTTTTGTTGGTGAAACAGACTGGAGGTGGTGTCTGAACTGGTAAACTGCTGAACTGTTACCAGCTACTTAGTCTCTCCCGAGGCTCCTCTCTGTCCACAAGTCACACTTTTGTACTCACTGGTGATTTGGTGGATTCTTGAAGTGGTTCTAGTCCTATCTTGTCTCAGTCCCAGGTGTTCTCTTTTGGTATTCCTAGTTGACCCAGTAGGAGAGGAAAGACTAGACTAGTACATGTATTTTATTCTAATCAGTGAGATTCACAATTTCTACATAGACTTTCTGAACAGAATTGTGCCTAGGAACCTGCATTTACAAATACACATATGTAGAACATGATGGTCATGTTTAAAAAAAAGTCCTTGGCTCTCTACTTAATTAGCAGGCAAATCTAAGAAAACCAAGTGACAGAATCAAGTATTTGTTAGTAGACTTTCCAAGATGATGCAAAAGGTCTACATCCAGCCGGAGTTGAGCAGTATCACAGTGGGTTAAGTGCATGTGGTGCAAAGCGCAAGGACTGGTTTAAGGATCCCGGTTCAAGCCCTCGGCTCCCCACCTGCAGGGGAGTTGCTTCACAGGCGGTGAAGCAGGTCTGCAGGTGTCTGCCTTTCTCTCCCCCTTCTGTCTTCCCCTTTGCTCTCCATTTCTCTCTGTCCTATCCAACAACAATAACAATAGTAACTAAAACAATAAAAATGGACAACAAAAGAAATAAATAGATAAACAGATAAATAAATAAGTAAATAAATAAATCAATAAATGTCTACATTCATGTTGCCCAATGCAGACTAGCCAGACAGCTGACCTGGCCAGGTGCCTGCTTTTATCCTTCTATTTAGAATGTATAAGACAAAGAGATTTAATGACAAAGAAATCATACTATAAAAGAGAAATTATCATTAAGAATCATGTGTTTTTTAAAATTTATTTTTATCTATTTAATGCTGCCCTGTATAATTATAAATTAAGAGTATGGTCAGACACACAAATATATATGTGTCAGATATTCCTGATAAGCAAAAAATAAATATTACAGACAATATTTATTCACTATTGTCCTATTTTATCTGAGTATCTATTTAAATGCTATTTCAGTAGAAGCATCTCAATGAAAACTTCCATGAGTTAAAAAAAAATTTTTTAGTTCCTCAATGACAAATGTATTAAATGAATGAAATGAAACAAAGAAACCTTCCATGCTACCCACATATTTACTATTCCTTCTTTACTTTCATTATGTTTATTGTAACTTTCTGACTGTATGTTTATTATCTATTTATCTTCTGTAATTGCTCTCTAGAATATATGTTACAAGAGAGCAGTGATGTTCTGTTATTTAGTATTATATTCCCCAAAGCTGAGGCTTATTGTGAGATTAATCTTTGTGAATACATGAAATAATGAAAAATGAATTAATTGAAGGTCTCATACACAAGATATTTCACTAATACATTATTGAAACTGGATTTCTGAAATATGAAGAAATGACACCAAACATAAAAGGGCAATGATGAATTTCTATGATAATTGTTTGCATTCTTGTGATGATTATTTTTATTTAACACAGGAAAGTATTAAGATAGTCAATGAAATTTGACTGATGGAAAAAGACACAATGCTTCATAGGAAACTTGTCTGAAAATGAGGCCAAAATATACTTACCTCTTTGAATACTGATTGAATGTTCAGAATTAATGGCAGCAAAATTTTATTTCTGTCTATCAAGAAATTACCTCTGGCAACCAAAAATAATATCTCACACTAGAATTGAGCTTCTGAACTTTTTTTAAAATTTATTTATTGGGGAATTAATGTTTTACATTCAACAGTAAATACAATGGTTTGTACATGCATAACATTTCCCACTTTTCCATATAACAATTCAACCCCCACTAGGTCCTCTGTCATCCTTCTTGGATCTGTATTCTCCCCATACACCCTCCCCAGACTCTTTTACTTTGGTGAAATATGCCAATTGCAGTTCAGGTTCTACTTGTGGTTTTTTTTTTTTTCTGATCTTGTTTTTCAACTCCTCCCTGAGAGTGAGATCATCCCATATTCATCCTTCTGTTTCTGATTTATTTCACTTAACATGAATTTTTCAAGGTCCATCCAAGATCAGATGAAAACGGTAAAGTCACCATTTTTTATAGCTAAGTAGTATTCCATTATATATATATTCCACAACTTGCTCAGCCACTCATCTGTTGTTGGACATTTGGGTTGCTTCCAGGTTTTGGTAAACTTTTTTTTTTTTTAAATCTATGTTACACTGAGTGTTTGAAAAAGGCACCATGACAAGAGTGCCTCAGACACAGATACAGGAAGAGAATGGCAAGGAGCTGTGTGCCCAAACTCCTGTCTCCACCCCTGTATGCTTAAATGTGTGGCTTTCTGGCCCCCACATGTCTTCTGTGAGCTGTGTGCCCAAACTCCTGTCTCCACCTCTGTATGCTTAAATGTGTGACTTTCTCATCTCCACATGTCTTCTGTAAAGTTGAAGTAAAGTTCTGTAAAGTTCTGTCAAGGTGAAGTTCAAGTCACTCTCGTCAGTGCAGTAAAGGTTAAGCATATTCTCCTGTGTGTGTAGGTAACATGACTACTAACATTTTATCACACTAGTGAAGCTTATGCTTATTCCTTTGGAATTAAAACCTATTGAGTCAATTAGATTTTATTACAGAAAGTTCAGGGAATTTTGTTCAAAGGAAAGAATAAAAACAATTTGGATGACTCTAGGTCACAAAAACAAAAACTTTTTAAAGATGTAACATCTATTTGTGCTCAAATGAGACAACTATCTAAGCACTATCCTCAAAAATAGATTCTCTTTCAGGCAAGTTCAACATGTCTTTTTTTCTATCTGTCTGGATTCACCTCAGGTCTCTCTTGTGTACTTCTAAATAGAGCAGTCTCCTCTTTGCAAATGTTTCAGAACACCTACCAGTGTTCTTAGGCTATAGAAACATTTGATTTTAAGAAAATACCTTTGAAGGTTATCAAGGCAGACACTAAATTAACGTGAAGAAAACAAGAAGAGAACTGAGCATGCTTTCTATAAAGCTATCACTTTTTTTCCCACACATTGGTGAGGGAGAATCCCTACCCTGTAGGTCCAAGAGAGAGCAGTCATCGGTGTCCCCTGGAACATGATATCCTATTTGAAGACTGAAAGACATCTTGACTGAATATGGGGGAAGGGACATGAGTGTAGGCAAGGCCATCTATAAGTGCTTCTGAGGTTGACTTGGACAGTCAGACATGATCTGCACGTACAGAAGCCATTATGGTTGTAAGAACTACTGTCAGGGGGGAGTGGCCAAGATGGCGGACTGAGAAGTAGCTTCTGGTCTGAGTTCCGACAACTGCTGGAAACTGAAGGATTTTTTGCCTTCAGCAGGACAGTGAATTTGGGGTCCTAGCTGTGACACCAAGGGGGCAAATATAGCCCAGTTTGGGTTATAATATAGAGGAAAAAAGAAAGGATTTTTTTTTTATTATTCCTGAAGCGCACCCTTGCCCCCCCCCCCCATAACCAGACCCTGGGTGCCAGCAAGCTGCTCCTAGCAGGCTTCCCTGCTGATCTTCTTTCTTTACCAAGATTCCTGGCTCAACAGGGGTTCCATTCCAAGTCTATTCCTTTCTGAAACCCTCTGTCCTCTTTCTTTCTAAATGGTCAATTGCATCTACAAAAGGGAAAGACAGCCCTGAGGTGTTTTTTGTTTGTTTGTTTGTTTGTTTTACTTTCTTAACAATCAGCTGCCTCTGCTCAGGTGGCTTGAGGCAATCTGGGACAGGGTTTTTTACCCTGCTCTATTTTATTATTAATATTATATAAAGGTGTATCTCCCCCCACACACTTTAGGTTGACCAGAATTAACTCTTAGTGTATTTTCCATTGCTAGTGGACTAGGCATCTTATCCATTGCTAGAGGAACTTGTTTAACTATTCCTACTTCCTCTACCCACTCTATCCTTCTCCCTACTCCTAGATGATTAAAAAATAAAATAAAAAATAAAAAAATAGTCAATTAAAAAACTTTCTGTTCACTGCTCCTTTATTACAGTTCTTTTTCTTATCTTTTTTTCTTCTCTCTCTTGTTTTTCTTCCTTTTTTTCTTTTTTTCTTGTTTTCCTTTCTTCTTTCCTCCTTCTTCCATAACACACAACCAAAAAAGATGTGTGTACTCCTATGTTCATAGCAGCACAATTCACAATAGCTAAAACCTAGAAGCAACCCAGGTGCCCAACAACAGATGAGTGGCTGACAAAGCTGTGGCATATATACACAATGGAATACTATGCAGCTACTAAGAATAATGAACTCAACTTCTCTGACCCATCTTTGTCAGACCTAGAAGGAATTATGTTAAGTGAGCTAAGTCAGAAAGATAAAAATGAGTATGGGATGATCCCACTCATCAACAGAAGTTGAGAAAGAAGATCAGAAAGGGAAACTAAAGGCAGGATCTGACTAAATTGAAAGTAAAGCATCAAAGTAAAAACCCTGTGGTGAGCGGGAGGATGGACATGCTTCCTGGGCCAGCTGGGGGGAGGGGGGTGGGGTGAGGGTGGGTGGGTGGGATGGGACACAATCTTTTGGTGATGGGAACGGTGTTTATGTACACACCTATTATATTGTAGTAATATAAATAACTATTTAATTAATATGAGAGGGGGAAAAACTGATTGTATGTCTAACAAAAGGACTTTTCAAAGCTAACCCAATTACCAAATAATGTGATGATAACACTAACTATCCATTGTCTTCTCGAACCCTAAGACAACAGGAACCTCACATTTCCACTATAGAATCTGAACTTCCCCCAGTCCTGGGACCCTAGGGTAGGGCCCACTTTCCCATATTCTTCTCCCAATTCTTATCAAATAATATTGCATCCATTGATCACAACCTAATCAACACAAAGAATGCCACCACAGCATGCTTCACTTCAAACTGTGTCCAGAGACTTCAGGTGTGGAACGGCAACCCTTCAGCTTCATCACTCGGGTGAGACCTTTCCTTTCATAGTATTCTTTAATTATATCCCAGTGGTTCACTTCCTAAGAAAGTCCCAAAACCTAGATATAGACTGGGTTCCAGGAGAGAGAGCATATGTTCACACGTATCCATAAACTAGGGCAAATATATACCTGAAAGCAGTAGTACACTAGAGTTTGCAGTGAGTACCCCCCAACACTTCAATTCCACTATTCCAACCTTTGGGTCCATGATTCTTCAACAATTTGTTTGGCTTTGTACGTTAACTCTCTTTTCAGCCACCAGGTTCCAGATGCCATCAAGATGCTGGTCAGGCTTCCCTGAACTGAAGACCCTACCAATGTTACCTGGAGCTCAGCTTCCCCAGAGACTTACCCTACTACTAGGGAAAGAGAGAGGCAGACTGGGAGTATGGACCGACCAGTCAACGCCCATGTTCAGTGGGGAAGCAATTCCAGAAGCCAGACCTTCTACCTTCTGCAGCCCTCAATGACCCTGGGTCCATGCTCCCAGAGGGATAGAGAATGGGAAAGCTATCAGGGGAGGGGATGGGATATGGAGATTGGGTGGCGGGAATTGTACCCCCCCCATCCTATGATTTTGTTAATGTCTCCTTTCTTAAATAAAATAAATAAATAAATAAATAAATAAATAAAAGAACTACTGTCAGAGTCTGGAAATTCTTTATTCTTCCTGTTGTATGTTTGTGTTGTGGTGGCTTCTGCTGGCTACCAGTGAAGTGGGGGTAGGGAGTGAAAATGAGGTACTTACAGACATAAAGCATATTCAGTTAGGAATAGACAGAGAAATAACACAGCCCTACTCCACCATCTATGAAGCTTCTGGTGCCAGGATGCCAAAATACCCTGGGTTGTGAGAAAAGTCAGGTAGTCTTTTTCCGTTTTTCTAAGCAAGAGATTTGCCATGGATTTTCTGATCTGGAATTTGTGCTCAAAACTTCACTCAAGGTCACATAAACTCAGGGGTGGTCTGTTGTATAAATATATATATACCAGTTTCCTCAAGGTCAGCTCATGAAGTCTCTTAATAAGATGACTTTGACATGAAGGAACAAGTCATTTTTCATGTGGCCATGGATCACGACAAGCCAGCACTCAGCTGCAGATATTAAAGCTGTGCAGATTACACAAAATCTTGCCTCTGGAATCTGATGACCTTGCTTCTTTTTTTTTTTTTCATTTTTATTAGTGATTTAATGTTGATTTACACAATTATGGGGTAGCAGAGTATAATTCCACACCATCCCCGAGTCCTGTGTCTCCACTGGAAACCGCAGTAGTTCTCCCAAGGTCACAGGTATGAGTTGACTATTATTGCTATAACTATCTGTATTTACATATATTTGCCCCCCTTTTTTTCCTACAGTCCTGCCTTCTCTTCCTTTCTAAGTCATATATATACCTCTTACTACTTCTGAATGTCCTTCCTTTGGTTCCTTTTCTCTCTACAGGTCCTGATGGAGTTAGATTCAGATAATCTTCCCCTAGCATTCCAGGCCCTCTGGGAGAAGGGACCAAAATTCTTTATAGGGTGCAGAAAGCAGAAGTTCTGGGTCTTATCATTGCTTCTCTGCTGGACATGGGTGTTGGCAGAAATAACCATGCTTCTATCCCGACTGCCCAGGCCGCTGTCAAACCTCCTAAACATGTCTCCTTGTACATGTGACTTGAAAACCCACCTGCCCTGCCTGAAGGTCCCCTGGAGCCTTAGATGTTCCCATTTAGATGCCTACAGCCTGGCAGAACTCCATTTCTCACTTGGGCTGGCAGACCTGGAGGAGAGGCACTCTTCTCGGGGCACAAAAGGTTCCACAAAGTCATGATTGTCACTTTTTTTTTAATCAGATGATAGAACCAGCAACCAATTTTGCATCACACAAAATATTTACTTGTGGAACAAGCCAGATTTTTCTATGCAAAAGCACATTATGCCCTTTCTGATAACCAATAGTTTATTAGTTGCCATTAAATATTTTCTTTAAATACGACTTGGCTGTTCAAAAGTTGTCTTCTTTGCATCAGCTTCGGTAGAGCTAGAAGACATCATGCTGGGAGTCGGGCGGTAGCACTGTGGATTAAGCCCACATGGTACAAAGCGCAAGGACAGAGTAAGGATCCCAGTTCGAGCCCCCAGGCTCCCCACCTGCAGGGGAGTCACTTCACAGGTGGTAAAGCAGGTCTGCAGGTGTCTGTCTTTCTCTCCCCTTCTCTGTCTTCCCCTCCACTCTCCATTTCTCTCTGATAGGCAGAAAGCAGAAGTTCTATCCATTTCTTTCTGTCCTATCTAACGATTATAGCAATTACAACAACAATGAAAAACAATAAGGGTAACAAAAAAAGGAACATAAATAAATAAACAAATAGAAGACATCATGCTAAATGAAATAAATAAATCAAAAAGGGGACAAATACCAATGATATCACTTAGAAGCAGGACTTAATAGTGGCAAGGGGAAAGAGAGAGAGAGAGAGAGAGAGAGAGAGAGAGAGAACACAGTGAAACGGGGACAGGTGTATTGCATCAAAGCAGAGGACACTGGAGAAGGAGGCGAAGTGAGAGGTGGAAGAGGCCTGTGAGGGTCTGGTGATTAAAGGAATTGTACTCAAGTGTCAATGGCTGCACTGTAAAGCATTAGCTTCCTCAGTAAACAAACAACAACAAATAAATAAATAAATAAAAACTATTTCCTTCACCCTTTTAATTCATTTCTTTCCATCAGAGCTCTCCATTTTTATCCTTCTTTGGGGAACTTTTTCAATCCTACCTGGATCTGAGTACCATGGACGGATGTTTCTTGGTTTCAGATAAAGGCGTGCTGTGCCTGGCCAAATTCTGAGCGTGACAGGTTCTTGTCCAGTGTCAGCATCTCCTGCTAAGTAGCACTCTGCTGTGTACAGAGACCTTGGGGGATGCGGGTTCCTGGGAGATAAAGTGCTTCCTTCACCCAGGCTGGCCTGGGGAACACTGCCTTTCAATTCCTGGCCATGGGTCCTTGTTTATTCTACCTTGTGGAACAGCAGATTCTCTCTCTCTCTCTCTCTCTCTCTCTCATACTGAAACTTTTTTTAAGGCACAACTTTTTTTTTCTTGAACATAATCACATTTTTTATTTATTTTTTTTAAGAAAGGAGACATTAGCAAAACTGTAGGGTAGGACACACAATTCTCATCACCCAGTCTCCGTATCCCATCCCCTCTCCTGACAGCCCTCCTATTCTCCATCTCTCTGGGAGCATGGACCCAGGGTCATTGTGGGATGCAGAAGGTAGAAGGTCTGGCTTCTGTAATTGCTTCCCCGCTGAATATGGACGTTGACTGGTTGATCCATACTTCCAATCTGCCTCTCTCTTTCCCTAGTAGGGTGGGGCTCTGGGGAAGCAGAGCTCCAGGACACATTGGTGGGGTCTTCAGTCCAGGGAAGTCTGGTCGGCATCATGCTGGCATCCAACCTGGTGGCTGAAAAGAGAGTTAACCTACAAAGCCAAACAAATTGTTGAACCATCATGGACCTAAAGGCTGGAATAGTGCAGATGAAGTGTTGGGTGGGGGGGGTGTACTCACTGCAGACTCTTGTGTACTTCAGCTTTCAGGTATATCTTTTTCCCTGGTTTATGGACATGTGTGAACATATGCTCTATCTCAGGGGACCTGGTCTATATTTCCTTCTTTTTTTCTTTGAAAGAGAGGGAATTCAATGATGGAAGAAAGAAAAAGAGAATAAACTCTGTAATGTTTCATCCAGGTCATCTGAAATGAGTTTGAGTTTGAAATGCCTGCACTCTAAGTGCCTCCATAGAAAGCTCTTCAGAGGTAAAGATATGTGAGGTCCCACAGCGCCATCTACAGACCAGCGGGCACAACGATTGCCGGCCAGTCCCTTTTCTACTAACAGAGGATCTCTGTAAACATTCAGAAAGCATAAGAGTCCAGAGGACGCATTTGTGCACTCTCTTCTCAAGTCACTAGCTCTCAACTTCCAGGACGAGAGGAAAGGAAGATGTTCAGGGGTTTACAATAGGAAGAGAAAAATGAGCTGGGAAGAAAGTTATTTTAAAAGTGGAGGCTGGAAGTTGCTAGATAACAAATTATGAGCACAGTAGTTTAAACAGAAGATGATTCCTAAGGTGGGATCTGCAGGAAATGTGTGGATCTGAAAAGCAAATGGTGAAGGACTTTTAAATAAAATCATGTTGAGTGAAATAAGTCAGAAACAGAAGGATGAATATGGGATGATCTCACTCTCAGGCAGACGTTGAAAAACAAGATCAGAAAACACAAGTAGAACCTGAAATGGAACTGGCATATTGCACCCAAGTAAAAGACTCTGGGGTGGGTGGGTGGGGAGAATACAGGTCCATGAAGGATGATAAATGACATAGTGGGGGTTGTATTGTTAAATGGGAAAGTGGGGAATGTTATGCATGTATAAACTATTGTATTTACTGTTGAATGTAAAACATTAATTCCCCAATAAAGAAATAATTTTTTTAAAAAAATGAAAGGAAAACAGGTGTCATGTATTGCTTCAAAGGCTTTTAACAATCCAAACAAGTGAGTCACATTTATGAAGCTAGATAGTGCCAGAGAAATCGGTCCTAGGGCATCCCAGGACTCCATGCAAATAAAACTTTAAACAGCACCATTGTGCAGAGGTGAAGCTGACTGAGCCGGTAGCATGCACACCTTACCAGGCCCTGAGTCTAATTCCTGGCATAAAGGCAGTAGGGCAGCACCAAGGGAACTCCAGGGTGGTGGAGTGGTACTTTTGTTCCTCTACCTCTTTCTCTCAAAAACAGGAAGGAAGGGAGGAAGGAAGGAAGGAAGGAAGGAAGGAAGGAAGGAAGGAAGGAAGGAAGGAAGGAAGGGAAGAAGGAAGGAAGGAACCTATAGTTCCTTAATAGATAAGTTCCTTTTTCAGATCTGAGCTGAAGAATGGGAGAAGTCTCAAGATTAAAGGAAGTTCAATTATTTTTCATGATGTAACTCAGTGTTTGTCTTGTCAAATCATAGTCAGGAAACATGTGAAATAGTTGGAGAACTATCCCCAAAGAATGGATTTCTAAACAACACTGATAGATCAGAGGTGCTGGTGTTTGTCTCCTTGGAGTTTCAGCCTCTTCAACGTTCATCCTAGAAAAGCTCTTAGATGATCTGCTAATTAATTACCTATATATCCCCTATTTTGCTTTAGGTATCCTGTACTTTGGGGCTCCCATGCATTTATCTATGTGTAAAGCATTGAATGAGCAACTATTATGAAAATGATTGATGTGCCCGGAACTTTCTATGATGGAAATGAACAAGACACAATTTCTTTCATCAAAGACACACACTTCAAAGCTCTAGGAAAATTACAATATATATTTAAGTGAAACACACTTTGGTTCTGACTTAGGATAGTGCCCAGGATGGAATCTGGGATCTAGAAACATCAGGCATGAAGACGTGCCTGCATAACTGTTATGATACCTGCCCTACAAAATACACGATATTGGAAAATACAATTTAGAGCAAACTCTCCTTTAACCACAGAATGGCTAAACTTCCCACGAGGACAACCAATAACTATTTGTGATAACAAGCAGTTGATAACTGAAGATTCAGAACAGTTAGTACTCAAGAGGACTTAACAGAGCCCTTTATCACACATGATCATTCTAATGCTATCTGGCAACTGCTGACCAGCTCTGTTTCCTCATTGGCTTTGCCCAAAAATAAAAACAAACTATCTTTATGAAAGGAGGTATTTTTGAAATCTAGAATGACTTGCTCACTGAAGTTAAGTTCTTACTCTCTCATAGATCCTGGGTGACAGGGGTGAATTTTTCTCTAATGAATCACACTTGAAAGAGATAGATCCCACATCCTTGGAAAAGATATTCCTATCAAGAAACTTATTTAACAGGGCCAGGCTACACCCAGTTAAGGACCCTTGTTTGAGCCCCGCTTCCCCACCTACAGGGCTTCTGCTTCAGGAGCTGTGAAGCAGGTCTGCAGTTGTTTATTTTTCTCTACCTCTTTATCTTGCCCTCCCCTCTCAATTTCTCTCTGTCCTAACTAATAAAGACTTAAAAAAAATTATGGGAGTCCTATGGTAGAGCAGCGGGTTAAGCGCAGGTGGCACAAAGCACAAGGACCAGCATAAGGATCCAGGTTCGAGCCCCCAGCTCCCCACCTGCAGGGGAGTCGCTTCACAAGCAGTAAAGCAGGTCTGCAGGTGTCTGTCTTTCTCTTCCCCTCTCTGTCTTCCCCTCCTCTCTCCATTTCTCTCTGTCCTATCCAACAATGACATCAATAACAACAATAATAATAATAACCACAACAATAATAAAACAATACAGGCAACAAAAGGGGAAAAATATTTTTGAGGTGCAGTGAATTCATGGTACAGGCAGTGAGCCCCAGCAATAACCCTGGAGGAAAAAAAAATTACATACTTTTCAAAACGATGGAGAAAAAACTTAGAAGTTCTCTAAAGTAAAAGCTATGGGGGGGGAGAGGAGGGGTATCTCTCCCTTCATTTTCAGCAGAGGAAGTTAAATTTATTTACAGTAAGACTTTCTCCTCACATCTGTTGGTCAATTACACGTTAAGAGCTGCTTGAAATCTTATAGGCAGTTGCCTTAGGACAAGTTCCTGAGAGAAGGAAGGGACTAAAGGAATACCAAGAGGTTTCCCTGAGTAGGATAGGGCTATACTGAGGCAGGGCTGCCATCAGAGCAGAAAGGCCTGTGCCAATCACTGATCAAAGACAACCCCTTTGATTGAGTCCATCATTTTAACCAATAGCTTCCTTCTTTAAAGTCCATCAACATTTTCCAAGTCTAGCCAGATGTTTATCTTTCTCCCAGTCCTGAATATTCAAGCCTCCTCCTTAAAAAAAAAAAAAATAGAAAAAAAATGTGCAAACAGCTCTAAGAAGTTACTCTGACTTAATTTGTCCAGTGAGATCAAATTTTCAATCCTCTCTGTCCTATCCAATAACAACTACATCAACAACAATAACAATAATGACAACAACAAGGGTAACAAAATAGGGGATAAAATGGCCTCCAGGAGCAGTAGATTCATGGTGCAGGCACTGAGCCCCAACGACAACCCTGGAGGCTAATAATAATAATAATAATAATAATAAATTAACTACAGAATCCTACAGGGTTGGGTAACATTTTAGTATGCACTGAGGTAGAAGCTGTGGAAGGAATGCAGATTGGAGGACTTCTTCCTGGCCAAGGCATTTTAAAGGCAAGAAAAAAGCAAGGAGCAAAAACCAGATGCATTTTTAAATCAAGTAGAGATCAAGAAGAGACAGAACTTTTGGTTATATGCAGTTTTATAAATTTTTACTAGATTGAATAGCTTACCTATTCACCAAAGAGTAATAAAAATGCATATATATATATATATATATATATATATATATATATATATATATATGTGAATTTCCCTGGGGCTGGGTGGTGGAACACCCAAATAAGCACACATAGTACTATACCCAAGGACTTAGGTTCGAGTCCCAGCTCCTCACCTGTAGAAGGGACATTTCATGAGTGGTGAAGCAGATCTGCAGGTCTCCCTCTCTCTATCTCTCCCCCACCCATCTCAATTTCTTGTTGTTCTAGGCAATAAAATAGAAAAAAGATGGTTGCCAAGAGCAGTGTATTTGTACTGTCAGCACTGAGCCCCAGCGATAACCTTAGAGAAAAAAAAAAATCTCCTATGTAGGAAACAAATCATCTATAATAAACATATCTTTATGTCCAAGTGATCTACCAGCTGTCATAATAAGAGTTGACATTCATGACTCTCATGCCTGAAGCTCTAAATTCCCAGATCCAATCCCCTGTATAAGGCAGAGCTGAGCAGAGCTCTGGTTAAAAAAAAAAAAAAAAAAAAGAGTTGACATTTATTTGGGAGTTTATTGTTTAGTATATGACTGACAATATTTAAAAGTGTTTTATAACCAAGTCATTTGGGAATTTAGTTGACTTTGAAAATCCCATGGTTAGGATGTGATGTATCTTTTAATACTACACCATGATTTATGTCATTTAATGCTATTTCAAATAACTGCATCTTTTTAATTTTTTTGTATTTATTTATTTTGTTGCTCTTGTTTTTTATTGTTGTTGTAGTTATTATTGTTGTTGTTATTGATGTCGTCATTGTTAGGACAGAGAGAAATGGAGAGAGGAGGGGAAGACAGAGAGGGGGAGAGAAAGACAGACACCTGCAGACCTGCTTCACCACCTGTGAAGCGACTCCTCTGCAGGTGGGGAGCCAGGGGCTCGAACCAAGATCCTTGCACCTGTTCTTGAGCTTCATGCCATGTGTGCTTAACCCGTTGTGCTACCGCCCGACTCCCAAATAGCTGCATCTTACATACTGACAAGACCCATTGCTTCTGGACTCCTTATAGGTGATTTAATATTTCAAAGAAAAAGTCATTGTTAGGAATATATTAACAATTTAAACCCACTGTTAAAATTCAATCAGGTTACCAATTTAGAACCTTAAGCACTTGGATGTGAGGTTCTATGGATCAAAAGTTTAAGACATTCAATCTCTTTTCCCCCCTCTCCTATTAATTAAGTAGTGCTGTCTAAGACTATAAGTTGATAGGAGTGTGTATTAACATCATTCCTGCCCCAGAGGGTCTGTGTAAACTATCCCCAGCCTCTTTTTTTTTTTAATTTTTTATTTAAGAAAGGATTAATGAACAAAAACATAAGGTAGGAGGGGTACAACTCCACACAATTTCCACCACCCAATCTCCATATCCCACCCCTCCCATGACAGCTTTCCCATTCTCTAGCCCTCTGGGAGCATGGACCCAGGGTCATTGAGGGTTGCAGAAGGTAGAAGGTCTGGCTTCTGTAATTGCTTCCCCGCTGAACATGGGTGTTGACTGGTCGGTCCATACTCCCAGTCTGCCTCTCTCTTTCCCTAGTAAGGTGTGTCTCTGGGGAAGCTGAGCTCCAGGACACATTGGTGGGATCTTCAATCCAGGGAAGCCTGGCCAGCATCCTGGTGGCATCTGGAACCTGGTGATTGAAAAGAGAGTTAACATATGAAGCCAAACAATTTGTTGAGCAATCATGGATCCCAAGCTTGGAATAGTGGAGAGGAAGTGTTAGGGAGGTACTCACCGCAAACTCTAGTGTACTTCTGCTTTCAGGTATATATTTTGCAGTAGTTTATGGGTACGTGTGAACATAAGCTCTCTCTCACAGAAACTGGTGTATATCTAGGTCATGGGACTTTGTTAGAAAGTGAACTACCTGAGATGAAATTAGAGTGTACTATAAGAGGAAAGGTCTCACCCGAATAATGAAGCTGAAGGGTTGTCATTCCACATGTGAAGTCTCTGGACACAGTCTGAGGTGAAGCATGTTGAGGTGGCAATCGTTGCATTGGTTAGGTTGAGATCGGCAGATGCAATATTATTTGGTTTGGATTGGGAGATGCATACGGGAAAGTGGGCCCTATCCAAGGGTTCCAGGACTGGGGGAAGTAGGGGCTCTATAGTAGAGATGTGAGGTTCCTGCTGTCTTAGGGTTCAAAAAGACAATCGATAGTTAATGTTATCATCACATTATTTGTTAATTGGGTTAACTTTGAAAAAAGTCCTTTTGTTATGGTTTGCTGTACAGTATCCAGTATCTTGTATATAGCTGTGCTATTGGATGCTTCTAATCTGCTTGGTCTAGGCTTTTGAGAGAGTCCGCATATCAAATACACAGCCTATATATTAAAAAGATTCAGTTTGTGTTTTGAGAAACTTTGAGACATATAATTGATTTTCCCCCTCTCATATTAATTAACTACTGATTTATATGTCTACATTTTGCTAGGAGTGTACATAAACACCATTACCACCACCAAAGGACTGTGACCCATCCCTCCCACCTACTCCCACCCTCCACTGGCCCAGGAAGCTGCATGTCTACCCCTCACCACAGAGTATTTATTTTGGTGTCCTACTTAAAATTTGATCAGGTCCTGCTTTTAGTATCCCTTTCAGATCTTCTTTCTCAACTTCTGTTGAGTGGCATCATCCCATATTCATCTTTATCTTTCTGACTTAGTTCACTTAACATAATTCCTTCTAGCTCTGTCCAAGATGGGTCAGAGAAGGTGGGTTCATTGTTCTTGATAGCTGCATAGTATTCCATTGTGTATATATACCACAGCTTTCTCAGCCACTCATCTGTTGTTGGGCACCTGGGTTGCTTCCAGGTTTTAGCTATTATGAATTGTGCTGCTATGAACATAGGAGTACACACCACTTTTTGGTTGGGTATTATGGAGTCCTTGGGGTATAAGCCCAGGAGAGGAATTACTGGATCATATGGAAGGTCCATGTCTAGCCTTCTGAGAGTTTTCCAGACTGCTCTCCACAGAGGCTGTACCAATTTACATTCCCACCAGCAATGTAGAAGGGTTCCTCTGTCCCCACATCCTCTCCAGCATTTGTTGCTGCTGTCCTTTTTGATGTATGCCATTCTTACAAGAGTGAGGTGATATCTTAGTGTTGTCTTAATTTGCATTTCTCTGACAATCAGTGACCTAGAGAAGTTTTTCATATGTTTGTTAGCCTTTTGGATCTCCTCTGAGGTGAATGTTTTGTTCATATCCTCTGCCCATTTTTGGGTGGGGTCATTTGCTTTTTTGCGGCTAAGTTTGCTGAGCTCTTTATATATTTTGGTGATTAATTTCTTGTCTGATGTCTGGCATGTGAAAATCTTCTCCATTTCTGTGAGGGGTCTCTCTGTTTGTTTAATAGTTTCTTTGGATGTGCAGAAGCTTTTCAATTTGATGTAATCCCATTGGTTTGTTTCTGCTTTAGTCTTCCTTGCAATTGGGTTTGATTCATCAAAGACGTCATTGAGGTGTATGTGGGAAAGTGTTTTACCAATGTTTTCCTCTAAGTATTTGATTGTTTCTGGTCTGACATCTAGGTCTTTGATCCATTTGGAGTTGATTTTTGTTTCTGGTGAGATAAAGTGGTTCAATTTCATTCTTCTGCCTGTTTCAACCCAGTTTTCCCAGCACCATTTATTGAAGAGAGCCTCCTTTTTCTATTTAATCCTTTGGGCCCCCTTATCAAAGATTAGATGCTCATAGGTGTTGGGATTTACTTCTGGGCATTCAATTCTGTTCCACTGATCTGTGTGCCTATTTTTGTTCCAGTACCATGCTGTTTTGATGATGATGGCTTTATAATATAGTTTAAGGTCTGGGAGTATGATACCTCCATTTCTGTTTCTTTTCCTTAAGATGGTTTTGGCAATTCTAGGTGTTTTCATGTTATATTATATTTCCAGATAAATGATGTAGTGTTTTTTCTATTCTCTAAAGAAGCTTGGTGGAACTTTGATGGGTATTGCATTAAATTTGTATATGGCTCTGGAGAGAATATTCATTTTGATGATATTTATTCTTCCAATCCATGAGCATGGGATATCTTTCTATTTCTTGGTATCATTTTCTATTTACTTGAGTAGCGACTCATAGTTTTCAGCATACAAGTCTTTCACTTCTTTGGTCAACTTTATTCCTATGTATTTGATTGATTTTGCTGAAACAGTAAATGGGAGTGATTTCTGGATGTCTTCTTCTTCAGATTTAGTGTTTGCATAGAGAAATGCCACTGATTTTTGTACATTGATTTTGTAGCCTGATACCTTGCTATATTGCCTAATAACTTCCAGTAATATTATACTGGATTCTTTAGGTCGTTCTTTTTTTTTATTAACATAATTTTAATTTATAAAATATATTGACAAGACCATAGGATAAGAGGGGTACACTTCCACATAATTCCCACCACCAGAACCCCGTATCCCATCACCTTCCTGATTGTTTTTCTATTATTATTATTATTGTTTTTATCTTTGTTTTTTTTAATTTTTTATTTAAGAAAGGATTAATGAACAAAACCGTAAGGTAGGAGGGGTACAACTCCACCCAATTCCCACCACCCAATCTCCATAACCCACCCCCTCCCATGATAGCTTTCCCATTCACTAGCCCTCTGGTATCATGGACCCAGGGTCGTTGAGGGTTGCAGAAGGTAGAAGGTCTGGCTTCTGTAATTGCTTCCCTGCTGAATATGGGTGTTGACTGGTCGGTCCATACTCCCAGTCTGCCTCTCTCTTTCCCTAGTAGGGTGTGTCTCTGGGGAAGCTGAGCTCCAGGACACATTGGTGGGGTCTTCAATCCAGGGAAGCCTGGCCAGCATCCTGGTGGCATCTGGAACCTGGTGATTGAAAAGAGAGTTAACATACGAAGCCTTTAGGTCTTTCTATGTATACTATCATATCATCTGCAAATAGTGAGAGCTTGACTTCTTCCCTTCTAATCTGTATTCCTTTGATTTCTTTCTCTTCCCTGATTGCTATGGCAAGAACTTCCAATACTATGTTGAAGAGTAACGGTGACAGTGGACAGCCCTTTCTAGTCCCCGATCTGAGGGGGAATGCTTTCAACTTCTGTCCATTGAGTATGATGTTGGCTGTAGGTTTGCTATATATAGACTCCACTATCTTGAGGAATTTCCCATCTATTCCCATTTTTTTGTAGAGTTTTGAGCATGAACGTGTGTTGGATTTTGTCAAAGGCTTTCTCTGCATCTATTGAGATAATCATGTGGTTTTTGACTTTGCTTTTATTGATGTGGTTAATGACAGTGATTGACTTACGGATGTTGAACCAGCCTTGCATTCCTGGGATGAATCCCACTTGGTCATGATGAACAATCTTTTTGATGTGTTGCTGTATCCGGTTGGCCAAGATCTTGTTTAATATTTTGGCATCTATGTTCATCAGAGATATTGGTCTGTAGTTTTCCTTTTTTGTTCTGTCCCTATCAGCTTTTGGTATCAAGGTGATGTTGGCTTCATAAAAGGTGGAAGGGAGTATTCCTGTTTCTTCAATCTTATGGAATAGCTTAATAAGTATGGGTATTAACTGTTTCCTGAAAGTTTTGTAGAATTCGTTTGTGAAGCCATCTGATCCAGGACTTTTGTTGTTGGGGAGATTCTTAATAACGGTTTCAATTTCTTTGTCTGTGATTGGTGCATTTAGATTTTGTAGTTCTTCTTGGTTCAGTTTTGGAAGGGCATAGGTTTCTAGGAATTGTTCCATTTCTTCCAGATTCTCTAGCTTGGTGGCATATAGTTCTTTATAGAAGTTTCGCAGAATTCTCTGGATTTCTGTGGTGTCAGTTGTGATATCTCCTGTATCGTTTACAATTCTATTAATTTGAGTCTTCTCTCTTTTTGTTTGGTGAGTCTGGCTAGAGGTTTGTCAATTTTGTTTAATCTTTCAAAGAACCAACATTTGGCTTCATTGATCTTTTGTATGGTTCTTTTATATTCGATGTTGTTTATTTCTGTTCGAACTTTAGTGATTTATGACCTTCTGGTTGCTTTAGGGTTCCTTTATTCCTCTTCCTCTAAGTCCTTGAGGTGTGCAGTAAGGTCGTTCATTTGGGCTTCTTCTTGGTGTTTGATATGTGATTGTATGGCTATAAGTTTCCCTCTCAGTACTGCTTTAGCTGTGTCCCAAATATTTTCATAGGTTGTGTCTTCATTTTCATTAGTTTCCAGGAACATTTGAATTTCCTGCTTGAGTGAGTCTCTGACCCAGTGGTTCTTAAGGAGCATGTTGTTTAGTTTCCAAATTCTGTGTCTTTTAATAATTTTCCATTTGTTTTTAAATGTTAGTTTTACTCCACTGTGGTCTGAGAAGATACTTGGGATGACTTCAATGCTCTTGAATTTATTGATGCTGTCTTTGTGGCCTAACATGTGGTCTATCCTTGAGTATGTGTTGTGTGGATTTGAAAAGAAGGTGTATTCCAGTTTTTTGGGGTTGAGGAGTCTGAAAATGTCCAAGAGGTCTAGTCTGTCGATCTCTTCATTCAATTCTCTTGTATCTTTATTGGTTCTCTGCTTTGTTGATCTGTCTAAGTGTGAGAGTGGGGTATTACACTCTCCCACTGAAGTCTCCCACTATTATTGTATTACTATTGATGTATTTTTGAAATTCTTTCAGTAGATGCTTAATGTATTTAGATGGTCCCTTGTTGGGTGCATAGATGTTAATAATTGTTAAGTATTCTTGGCTGATTGATCCTCTAATCATTATGTAATATCCTTGCCTATCTTTTATTATTTTATTTAATTTAAATAATTTAATTCTATCGTGTCTGAGATGAGAATGGCTGTTCCTGCCCTTTTTTGTGGTCCGTTAGCCTGTATGATAGTTTTACATCCTTTCACTTTAAGTCTGTGTTTATCTTGTTGTGACAGATGGGATTCTTGCAAGCAGCATATGGTTGGGTTATGTTTTCTGATCCATCTCCCAACCCTGTGCCTTTTGATGGGTGAGTTTAAGCCATTGACATTTATTGATATTATGGATTTAATGTATTGTAGTGCCATTGTTCTAAAAAAAATTGTTTGCTCTGATATATTGCAAGTATTATAGTGATGTTCTTGTTTATAAGAGGTCTTTTAGTACCTCTTTCAGGGCTGGCTTGGTGATGGTTGCCTCCTTTAACTGTTGTTTATCTAAGAAGGTTTTGATCCCTCCATCTAGTTTGAATGAAAGTCTAGCAGGATATATTATCCTTGGTTGAAACCCTTTTTCATTCAGGGCTCGATAGATATCTTGTCACTCCCTTCTGGCTTTTAGAGTTTGAGTGGAGAAGTCTGCAGATAATCTTATGGGTTTTCCCTTGTATGTGACTTTTTGTTTCTCTCTTGCAGCCTTTAGGATCCTTTCTTTATCCTTACTTCTTCTCATTGTGACTATGATGTGTCTTGGTGTCTTCAGGTCTGGGTTGATTATGTTTGGTACTCTCTGGGCCTCTTGAACCTTGATATCCTTTCTGTTATTCAGGTCTGAGAAGTTTTCTTCTATTATTTCCTCTAGAATGTTTGCTTCCCCTTCCTCTCTTTCTTCCTCTGGCAGGCCAATTATATGAATGTTACTTCTTTTGAGATCATCCCATATGTCTCTGTTGTTGTTTTCAGTGTCTCTCAATCTCTTTTTAAGCTCTTTCACCTATTTCTTTGTTTTCTCTAACTCATCCTCTGTCTGACTAATTCTGTTTTCTGCTTCTGTTAGTCTGTTTTCCCTTGCCTCAGCTTCTTTCTTCATTACAGCTATTTCAGCTTTCAGTTCTCTAATAGCCTCAAGATAATCAGTATTTTCCTTGGGGGTCTCAACTGTTGTTTCCCTAATACTGCCATTCCTTTCCTCCAATGTTGTTTTCATTTCTGTGATTAATAAGTTTATTATTGCTTGCATACTTTTCTTATCTATGGTTACTTCTGGCTGATTTGTAGTTTCTTCTGGGCTCTTGTCTTCATTCATTGGAGTAGCAGTTTTATTTGTTTTTGATCTACCCATTTTTTGATATATGTGTTTCCTTTTTTTATGCTCTGTTGTTCCTCAGTTGTTGTGTCTTGAGCACAAGCAACACTGTACTGAATACCTTTATGACAATTGAACTCATCAACCTCAGGAATTACAGTAGCAACTGAAGCAAGTATTGAAGCAGTTTAATCACTACCAGTTAGCCAAACAATGTCTCCAGTCCGTGAAAAAATAGTAACCAAATCCCAGTGAAGAAGAAAGAGAAAAGAAAGAAGGGATAGCAAGAATAGACAGTTATGCAAATCTACTATCCACTGTATATTCTAGGGGTAACAAGAGGGTAAAGGGAACTAGAGCAGAGATACACATAGAGAGTCCACTCTGAGTCAGATTTCTTCCCCAAAATAATTCACAAATTCAGAAAGGCAAAGAAGAAGGAAGAAGTGTATGACAAGATTAAAAAAAAAAAGAGAGAGAGACAAGAGAGAGAAAAGGAAGAATATAAGAAAAAGAGTTGTAATTAAAGAGCAGTGCAAGGAAATTCCCATATGGGTATCAGTGAATTCAAAAAAGCACCCTGTTTGGTGGTGTGGGGTATCCTGCTAGGAGCTGATCCCCAGGGACTGCTTATGGGGGGGGAAGGAGGTATGCTTGAAAATTAAAAGGAAGAAAAAAGAATTTTTTCCCCCTACTCTAATTCTTAACCCAAATTAAGTTATAGTCACCTCCTTGGTGTCACCGCTATGGCCCCTTATTGGCTGGCCTGCTAAAGGCAGAAAATCCTACTGTTTCCAGGAGATGTGTTCAGAGCTCAGCGGCTAGCAGCTTCTCAGTCCGCCATCTTCTGGGAAACCCCGCCCTCCAGACTTTTTTAAAGGATTTCTCGAAAATGAAAACTAGCTCCAAGTCCTTTGATCCAATGAGAGCTATACTTAAGAAGTCTTTGGATCTGCCCTCAGGGTCGCAGTGGTCCCTGGAGACTCCCAAGAGAAAGCCCCTGAGCTATAGTGCTCCCTCCGGGTCCTCTGCCTGCCACCCAGCAGTGCTCTGCAACCGGTGGAGGAGCCGCCTTCCCGGGCGGAGGACAATGCCCGGTGCACTTGCCTTGCCCGCCGCTGCCTGGGAAGTCTGGAGCATCCCGCCCGCTAGTCCGTGCCACCTTTACTCTAATTCTTAACCCAAATTAAATTATAGTCACCTCTTTGGTGTCATCACTAGGACCCCTTATTGACTGGCCTGCTAAAGGCAGAAAATCCTACTGTTTCCAGGAGATGTGTTCGGAGCTCAGCGGCTAGCAGCTTCTCAGTCCGCCATCTTCCTGGAACCCTATCCCCAGCCTCTTATAGTGGAGCTGAAAATGTGTTTTCACCTTGTCTGCAAAAATATTTTACTTCAGTGCAATATTCCAAACTCAGTCAAATCCTGCTATTAGTTTCCCTTTCTGTTCTCCTTTCTAAACTTCTGTTTATGAGTGGCATCATCCCATACTCATCTTTTTCTTTCCCTTCCTGATTTAATTCACTTAACATAATTCATTCCCCACTGTCTATAAAGCCTATATTTCTTCCAGTCCTGGGGCCTCTGGAGCATGGCTCATTCATTTTCCTGCATACTTCTCTTGATCCAGTTCATTAGATACCATATCTGATCATCTCAGCCAAACTCCAGCAACCAGGACCAACATGTTTCACTTCAAACTGTTTCCAGAGATGCCATTTGTGGAATGTCAGCCCTTTACCTCCATTACTCAGCCACCAAGTTGCAGATGCTACCATGATGCCACCCTGACTTCCCTGGGAAAATGATCTCAATGTGTCCTGGAACCTCATCTCTCCAGAGCCCCACCCCACTAGGGAAAGATAGAAACAAGCTGGGAGTATGGATTGACCTGTCAACAACCATGTCCAGTGAAAAAGCAATTAGAGAAGCCAGACCTTCCACCTTCTGCACCCCATAATGATCCTGGATTCATGCTCCCAAAAGGATAAAGAATAGGGAAGTTTCCAGTGGAGGGGGAGGGATGCAGAACTATGACAGCGGGAATTGTGTGGAACTGTACCCCTCTTATCCTAAGGTCTTTCCGATCATTATTAAATTAATAAAATAATGTGCTTTACAGATATCACATTATTCAACTCATGCAAACGTGGTAGAGGAACCACAAATGTTTCTGAAAATGAACAATAGGAGACAAAAGGCTTAATAGTAGATTCAGTAGTAATCAGAGACTAAACAGCTGGCCTGCTGTGTAGATTCCTGTGTGTGAGAGATACTGTGTTGGTAAGTGCACACCTGATAATGAAAGCACATCCAGTGTGAAGCATGTCACTCACAGGTAGTTGTACCTATAACAGTGGTCAGAGGCTAGTGTGACCCAGACCCCCACTATCCCCTGTGTTTTAATAGCCCAATGGCTGCCCACCTGTGACCACCTGTTGACATCCATTGCTTCTACATGGACTCCAGCAAATGGTAGTCATTTTTCCAAAAGAAAGAATAATCAAAATGAAAGGATTCAAAAGAAAAAAAAATAAAATCACTGAGCCTGAATATCCTGAATATTGACAGAATCATCCCAAGTCAATGTTGGGATCCAAAGCAAACACAAATTCAATACTTTTTTTTATTATCTGATTTTACCAAGAATCTACACTTTTTTTTTTGCTGTCTGCTCAGCACCTGCCAAGTGAATTATTAAATTTATGAGCGTGATGCTCAGCCAGAACTACTGATCAGTGAGATTGGTTATGACTGGCTAGAAGAGCAGCACTGCTGAGAAGTGCAGTAAATGGTAACATCACTCAAAGCACGCAGGTTACTGCTGTGACAGTATGACTAAGTAGCATGTACTGGGATGCCTGGATGCCACACGCCAGGGGAGAGGTTATTTTATGAACTCTGTAAAGCTTCTGTACAGTTACTAGGCCAATTGCTCCTTCAAGTGATAAGATTTGAGTTCAAAGGAAGTCTGGCTCAACCACGGAACTGTTTTGCTTATCAATATGTTGATAAGCAACACTTATCAACTCACTTTCTGGAAAATATCTTGTTAACAGAGTCTTTATGTGTCATTTGATAGCAAAATTCTTTGACACCAATTTTAAAATGTGTTGTTCTTGAACAATTCTCGACAGCTGACATGAGTCATTTTCATATGTTTTGTTGTTGTTGGAGAGTTCACAGTCTAAGACAGTGGAGGCAAAACACATTATAACAGATATGATAAGTGCTGGCAGGAAGAGGAGAAAAAATTGTTTTTCAGAAGTCAGAAGAGCTTCAGGGGAACACATTACTCACAGACACCTGGGCATGGAGTCCTTCCTCCTCAGGAATGAGAACACGATCATGATCTTATCACCTTCAAGCTCCAGGAAAGTTATAAATAGTCCTCTAAACTGAACCCTATGGTTTCCAGGAGATAGCCTTTTGAAATAAACATTGGAAACTTTGAGGATAAATGAGCAGTGGTGCTCAATTCTTTTAGTTTTCCAACATGAGCAGGGACTGACAAAATACTCCACGAGGATAGTATTTCCGCTGCATCATGAACAAGGTCCAGATTTGCTCAGCCATAAGCAAAGAGGCTTCAGTGCTGTGGTATTGCCCAGACCCCACCCCACTTCATCCCCACCATTAATACTCTCTTTCTATCTAAAATATGCTGTCTGGAACAGTGAGGCCCCGGTTATGACAAAAGGAAACAAACAACAACAACAACAACAACAACAACAAAAACAGACATTGTCAGGTCCTATCTAGTTGCCTGGGTATGGTTAGACTCCATCTTGCCAGTGATTTAATAGTTTGCTGGCCTGTCCCAAAGGAGATCCTGTCCTGAACATGACATCAGCATCTCTGCCTGCTTCTTGACAACTTTGTAATATGTGCTTGGTTCTCTGCATATCCCCTGGAGACAGTCCAGTAAGTGACAACTGTTTCTACTAAGTTAATTATTCATCACTAAATTATTATTATTATTATTATTACTATTATTATTAACAGCACAGATCTTAAGTTCATGGAGGGGAACTTAACAACTTAATGACTCGAAGTTAAGCATATGATATTGTACCTCTATTATGAATGGGTGTTAAACTTTTTACCAAAAAAAAAAAAAGGTTGTCTGTATAAGTATTTTTCTCTAGGGATTAACATTTTCCTGATCTGTAATTTTTCAGCTTACGCTTTTTCTACATCCAGTTTTTTTTAATGTAAATATAGTCAGTGCATAAAGATTTAGATACATTTTCTTTTCTTTTAGAAACACAAAAACCCTGAAGTTGCTAATACACCTGTATTCTTTAGGATTAGATATTTTAGAGATGTCAGTGTATGTCTGTGAATGGAATCTGCTGTCATTGCTGTTGTTGATAATAAGAACAACAGAAACACAAGAAAAACCACATAATCCTACCAGATCAGTGTGAGTAGAAACTGTCTTTCAGCGCATATTATCTGAGCATAAATTGTAATGTGTGGAGACTTGACTTAAAGTTTTATTTCTTCCATGGAAATGCCCATCTACTTCTCCAAAAGGAATCTTAAGATCCACATGGCTAAGGAAGCTTTGTGATCTTCATGATGCTATTAATATAAAGGTAACATGGGAAAATGAATTCAGTGCAACTGATCAGAGTTGGCAACAAGCAAAACCCTAAACTAAATAAGGCAGAGAACCTCTGTAGAAGCTTATGGAATTCTCTCATTGTGGGAAGGAGAAGAAAATGACAGGTCAGGTGGATCAAATGACAGCCTGGAAATGAAGATGAGTTTTCTTACGCACTCCTTAGGCCGTGCCTTTATAGTCTTGACTTTCTCTTTTTTCCTCCACGGTTATCCCTGGGGCTTGTGCCTGCACTATAAATCCACTGCTCCTGGAGGCCATTTGCACCCTTTTTTAAATAGGAGATAGGACAGAGAGAAACTGAGAGAGGAGGGGAGATAGAGAAAGAAAGATAGACACCTACAGACCTGCTTCACCACTTGTGAAACAACTCCTCTGAAGATGGGGGGCATGAACCCAGCTCTTTATACCTGGGAAAATGTGTGCTTACCTGGTGAGCTGGCACCCTCTGCATTTGCTTTTTAAGATGAACTTACACATATCACCACTTCCACGTGTTCTTCCTTCTTCTTCCCCCTTAGTTAAGGGAATCAAACAGCCTGACTTCCTTAGATGTTCTCCAGATTTTCTTTCCTAACAGTGATAGGGTAAAAAAAAAAAAAAAAAAGGTTTCCTGGTCACAAAAGTTCTGGGTCTCAGTGAAACTGGGGCTCAAGGGTCCTTAATCTTAAACTTTCTCTTACACAGCATATTAGCCTCTGAGAAATAAATAAGTAAACTAAAAATAGACACCCTCCATAAACCCTGGGAAATAGCTTTTTTTTTTTTACATAATGTCTATTGTTCTGAGAAAAGTATACATATACCAAGATACCAAAATAGGCCCAAGAATAAAAAAAAATCAGAGCTAGCACGGAGGACAGACTGTTCTTTAATATTATGAGAAGGAAAAGAGGGGGATTCAGAGGGAGACACCCAGAAGCCAACCCCCATTAATATCTGCAGTGTGAAAAAAAGAGAGAGTCAAAGAAGAAAATGTAAAAATAGAAGAAAAAATTGGAGGAAAGGAAGAATGTGGCAAGAAAGATGTGTAGTATAGCAACAAGTTAAGATGTGAACAACTTGAATGGTAACTACAACTGATTTCTTTTTGTTTATATTTTTTTCATGATAAAAATTATTCAGATAATTTAATATCTTCTCTGGGGCTTCACCACTTCAGAGAGAGAGATAGAGAGAGAGAGAAAAAATAGATAGATGATAGACAGACAGGCAGGCAGACAGACAGACTGACAGATAGACAGATTGATTGATTAGATATGTAGGTAGGTCTTGTTAAATTTCAGGGCACTAGTAGGCTGGACTAGCTTCGCGGTGGTAGACAGAAACTCGAGGACACACGGCTGGACAGAGAAGCTGTATTTCTTTATTCACGAGCAATGATTCAAAAACTAACCTAAAACTAATCACCACACAGATCTGTCCTGCATCCTTCTCCTCTGGCAGCTGTGCAGGCACTCAGGAAGTACAGAGGACGGGGGCGGGGAGAAGGGAGTAGTGCGAAACTAGCCACCAAAACAATGTGAAGCATAGCAACAATTCCCCCTTTCCTTTTTAACTAAATTACCATAGTATCAGGAGTGTGGGGTGAACAGAAACCTATATCGTACAGGCATTTTCAAAAAATAAATTGGCACAAACATGGAGGAACGTGTAAGTGAGCTACAAGAACCAGTGTGCTGCCCAGGGAAGGCCTGAGGAGGGCGTTTTTGCCTCTGTGGGCAAGACTTTTTGCCTCTGGGGGGCATTACTTGCCTCGACAGGCATTACCTAGCATGGGGATGGGAGTATGGCCTAGAGTCCCAAGGCAGCTGGCTGCAGTCAGTCTTTGAGAAACCCAGCAGCATAAAGGGAAGCTGCTAGTTTTGTGCAAAGTGTCCAAGATGTGTAGCAGTGAGTCCGATAGAAGTGCCAGTCCAAAGCAGATGTCCACCAAAGAATTGCCAGGGGGTGAATTGTTGTATGTCTGTCTCCATGGGGAATAGCAGGTTAGTTTACCACAATTGATAACTGTATTACAACTGGAAGTATTTTTTTAGTATGATTTTAAGGTTGTTTAAAGTTTAAACAATAAAATGTGGAAAGGTAAACAGAAGAACCATGGGGGAAAAAAGCCTCAGGCATGAGAATCATTAGCATAACCATTGTGTAATCTACCATTTCTCATTGAGAGGGTAATTGAGAGTTTTACATATCAACAAGTCTATTTAACATTTTGTTACACCCATTTAAGATGGAGACACATCCTAGGTGTGCACAGGTTTTTTTTTTTTAGACCAACGTAGTTAAAATATATTGATTTTTAACTAATTTTTACCTCAGACTTTAAATGTAAGTTAATTTTACCTTTATGAGAATTATGTTGGAAGCCTTCTTCATTTAACTCTGTCTGGTAAGAATATAGCCTTAAAGTTATATTTTCAACCTTAAAGTTAATGTTTACCAAACTTTAAACACACACGTAAACATGGTCTTCAATACACAAGGAGGAAAACTTTTGTTACAAAGAAATGTCATTTTAAACACGAGTTTAGATCTATACTGTCTTAGCCATTCAGGGAGTGTGTTGTCCAGCAGTGGCTTCTTGCGCAACTTCAGCTCCAGCTCCAGGAATTGTAGGTTGTGATCTCTGGACGAATCTCTGTGTATTCTAGCTTTTCTGACTTCAGAGCTGAGTTGGGGATCTCGGCCAGGGGGCCCAGTTTTGGCAGGGAGCCCATGGTCTCCAGGTGGTCTGGGATCTGCCCAGACTTCATAGCAGGAAGGCGGGCGGGCCAGCAGTGCAGAAGGCAAGGGTCAAGGTGCCCCGAAATAGCAGCCAGGAAAGGCTGCAGCCCTGCCTGCCATTCCTGCTGCCCTGCTCCCGGCGGCCAAGCAGCATGGGGGGAGCCCACTCCCAATGCCCCGCACCACGCGGCAGTGAGCTGATACATGTGGGCGGGCAGCAGGCAGAAACCAGAGAGAAATTTTCCAGAAACACAGACACAGTCTCGTGAATAAAGAGCAGAGGCCTTTGGAAACCTCTTTACAGTCAGAAAAGCAGCCCATAATGGATTCACTTATCTGGGGCATGCTTAGGCTAGGTTCACGTGGGCGCCATATGTTGTTAGAGTTTGGGGCGCTAGTTGGCCAAGCTAGCTTCACGACAGTAGGCAGAAGCTCGAGGACACACGGCTGGGCAGAGAAGCTGTATTTCTTTATTCACGAACAATGATTCAAAAACTAACCCAAAAATAATCACCACACAGTTCTGTCCTGCAGCCTTCTCCTCTGGTGGCTGTGGCAGACACTCAGGAAGTACAGAGGATAGTGGGCGGGGAGAAGGGAGCAGCACAAAACTAGCGACCAAACCAATATGAAGCATAGCAACAGGTAGGTAGTAGATAGATAGATAGATAGATAGATAGATAGATAGATAGATAGATAGATAGACAGACAACAGAATTGAAACTTTTTTCAATATGATGGGAACCAGATTCAAACCTGGGTCTCACAGATAGCAAAGTAGCACACTGCTCACATGAACTATTTTGCCAGTCCAAAGTATTTCTTAAAAATAATGATAATAGACACCCAGTATTTGAAGCATGCAAAAAAAATAGAGCAAGGTATTGAGATGAGCAGAAAGAACTTAGGTCTGCCCTACCTGACCTGGCTCTTTATGGGGTATCCAAAGAAAAGACTCTATAAAGGACTCAAGTACTGAACCAGTGTTTAGTGTTATCTTCTACCTGTCATGTCACAGGAAAATCAGAGAGTGGTTATCTAGGGATTTAAATTTGAATTTGGCTTGGACACAGATCACCTTCTGTGACCTGGAGCCATAAATCTAATTCTCAGGATTTAAATAATCTCTTCAGTTTCTCTCATCTCTAAGTAAGTTTTCATGGATAGAGAAGTCCCATCTGCCATGAAGTTTACTACTGCTCAGTGCACTTGATAATAAAATCATGATGTAAATCTAACAAATTATTCATCAACACCAAAAACACCTCTTGAAACTGTGTCGACACTGGAACAGCCCTGGGGTGCACAGTAGGCACTGAATAAAGAGTCTACTAAATAGAGAAATGAAAGTGTTTGTGACCTCAGAAGCCTCTAAAAGTTGTGCCTTGTGACCCATCCAACTAATTAATCTGTTCTTCTTACCCTTAGTCAAAATAGAATGCAAAAGCTCCATGAATAACACTTGTTAGACTCAACCTAAACCTTTCGTTCTTCTCTTGGGATGTGTTTCCCTTAGTGAGAGTATAAATTTTCTTAGGCAGGGTCAGAAAATTGCATAGAATAAATCCATACATAATTTTATTTAAAAAAAAGAAGGTTGTAGTTTCATTAAAGGTCTGAGTTTGAATATATTTAGATTGAATACAGATTTTTGCAGTCACGATTGCATTTTCTCTCCATGCCTTTCCATTTCTGGTACTTATATGGAGTCTAATTGCCTATACTGATGTTATCTCCCTGGTCCCAGAAGTCTATGACTTAAGTTTAAAGGGAGGGATTATACCTTCATTCAGCTAATCCTTAATCAATACAATCACTAACTGCTAGGCATTGGGTGATTTCCTGGGACTAAAAGACTTAAAAAAAAAAAAAGTCTTCATGTTCATTGGAGCTCACAGTCTATTAGAAAGAAAAAAACAATAATTAAAGCTCTACTTAATAAAGTTAAATTTATAATTAGAAGCATATAAGGCAGTAAGAGAGTGAGCACTGACAGTATTAGCAGACAAGGAACAGGCTATCAGGAGAGGCTTCTGGGAAGATGATTTTCTAAGCTATGCTTAAGTACCACTTCAGGATGTTTCACTTCTGACTGTGTCCTGAGGAATTTCAGGCATGGAATATCAACCCTTCAGCTTCATCACTCTGGTGAGAACTTTTCTAGCTCATAGGATGCTGGAAGTACTGTGAGAACCAGGTTGAGCATGGTGAGGCTTTTACCATTGAAAAATGGAGAACTGAGGAAATGAAACTTCCTGTCAGACTCCCTCTGGCAGGTTATGCTTAGAAGAGTCATGAACTCATGTAGGGTTGTGCCATAGGGGAAAGAACTCAACTGGAGCCAAGCTGGGCTGCTGCTTACTCAGCAACTCAGGAGAGGAACCAGGAACTCATGGCTGAGTGTGAAGGCAATGCAATGCCTTTATTGATAGAGAAAATGCCTTTATATCTTTTGAAATGGAAGTGGCAGATCAGAAAAGGAAATGGCTAGGAGAATGGATGGAGAGAAGAAAAGAGGTCGAAGGTAGCAAGCTTCCACCTAACCAGTGGGGATTAAATCAATACCCTGCAGGCAGGGTGGGTCTCAGGCAAAACAATGGTTATGTAAATAGACCACAGTGTAAAGCAGTGCAGGGGACCTGTTGTAGTGACCAACAGACTCAGTTTTTTGTTTCCCTGTCAGTCCTTTCCTGTCTCTAGAAACCCTGCATTTTTCTGCCTCCAGGGGCCCAGCAGTCCTTAAAATATTAAGCAAGACCCCCTGCTTCACCCTGCATTCATGAATCTGCAATATTCTTAACTTTAGGTTCATCATTAGCCAACAATTTGTTCAGCTTTATATCTTAACTCTTTTTCAGCCACCAGGTTCCAGATGCTACCATGATGCCAACCTGACTTCCCTGGGCAGATAACACCACCAATGTGTCCTGGATCCCAGCCTCCCCAGATCCTTACCCCACTAGGGAAAGAGAGAGACAGAGTAGGAGTATGGATTGAGCTGCTAATGCCCATATTCAGCAGGGAAGCAATTACAGAAGCCAGACCATCCACCTTCTGCACCCCATAATGACCCTGGGTCTATAATCCCAGAGGGATAAAGAATAGGAAGCTATCAAGGGGAGGGGATGAGATACAGAGTTCTGGTGTTTGGAATTGTGTGGAACTGTACCCCTCTCATCCTATAGTCATGTTAATATTTCCATTTCATAAATAAAATAAAAAATAATAAATCAAATAGCCTTTAATAAAAAGAAAACAAGAAATCTATGTGATTTAAAATTTATTATTAAAAAAAAAAAGATGGACATTTCAGGAAAGCAGGCTAACTCGCAGAATATGGCTTAAGGCATATACATAATTCTATCAGCTGGGAGAGAAAATATTTATTTACTGTTTCTGTATTCCCATTTTATTTATTGTTCAGCAATTTTAAAAAGTTTAATTTTATTTAATAACTGATTTTTGAGAACTGGATTTACGACTTTGCAACTTTAACAGAGTCCTCTGTGGAATTTTTCTCGCATTATTGTCATCTAGGTGATGGCTTGATAAAGTTGAGGCAATAATTCCGAGGTAACCAAGTACAGACTTAGTCACCCATTGTGCACTTAGGTTTAGCTCCTCAGATGTGACAGATGCTCAGGTAAGGTCAAAACTAATGGCCCAATCCATGCAAGACTCTTAGTTCAATCACGTGGAAGGTTCCTGTGCCAGAGACATACGTGTTACTCACTGGCTTTCTTAGGATACTCTGGTAGTATCTTCCTGGCTTTCATTACTTTCTACATTGTCAGTAACCTAAAGTTATTATTTCTTTATAGGAGAAAATAAAATAGTTTTCACACAAGATTCTGAAACCTTTTTGTCTTCCCTTTATCTATTATGAATATAAACCAAACCATGTAATCACCAGTAGCTATGACCAGTGTATCTAACAATACATGCTCAGTTTTAAGGAATCTGTGGATTTATAGAGGAGTGAAAGCTGAGTTTACATAACCTTTGACATATTTAGAGCACAAAGCAGAAGCACTCATTTAAAAAAAAAAATAAAACAGATAAAAGGAAACTGTAGAAGGAATTCCTCCTATGCTAATCTGTCTATGACAAGAGCTAACCCACACACAGGAACGGAAGTTCTATTATGAAGAATCCTGTTACAGGAAACAGATAGCTGACCTCCCCTAGGTCTCCTCCACCCTTACTGAAATAAGAAAGGGTCTCTGCAGAATCTGTTTACAGTTTCTAGTCCCATTCTGTCAGGAGATAGATCTACCAAATCTTTATATTGCCTGGTGAGTACTCAGATCTTAGTTTCCAAGCCCTGAAAGGGAAATTTCTTTTGGAGCTACTGCCAGGAAAATAATTTGCAAGCGACCTTCACTGCTAAGATCCACAGGGCCGCCTTAGCAAAAGCACAACACAATCAATGCTTCGCAAAACAGTGCATTACCCTGCCCTGCAGCCTGGAGAACACCAGAGGACACATGAAAAATAACACTGTCCTTCGGAATGTTCCACTGCAGGAGCCTGTCAGTCTCTGGGCTTATGACTCAGCTTTAGCAAAGGGATTTAGCTTATTTTTGGAAACTTGAGCAGACTGGGATATCTGCGGCTGCACCAGGATTGCTCTGCTCACCTGGTTTACAGAGCACTAAGGACTCCTGGCATCAAACTGACCCATAGCTCCCAGGATGCTTTCCTCCACCATTTATTGATAGCTGTTCATTCCGGTGGCTTCCTTTGGCTGACTGGGCTTTAGGCTCCATCAGATGGCAGCTGCCTCTGGGTGAAAGTAAAGCGTGCATGTTTGCTCTGATCTGTTCACCACATGCGGTACAATTCCAGTCAATGCTACTAATTTGAGTGTAGCATTTTCTGTCCTTTCATCACGCCATGAAAAGTTAACAGGGGAAAGTGGAGGGCAGGTGGTGATGGAGCTAGTGGACAAATGAAGTTCAAACAAAAGAAACCATCAAACAAAATAAATCTCCCAATTTGAAAAAGGCACTAGACTCTCATGCCCCAGGTCCTATGCTTGGGCCTACCCAGGAGGCTTTGCATTTATTAGAGTATTATGGGGTTTTGGTGCACAATGAAATTATACTCACATCTTAATAACCACAATGTAAACATCAATCCCCTCAACAAAAAAGTGAAACTAAAACCTAAAAAAAAGCAAAAGAAACGAACACACACAAAAAGGAGAAGCTAGGGAGAAACCGAGAAGATGTTCCCCTACAGTTTTCAGAGGGAGCACCAGTGTGGTGTTCTACTGAGAACTTGATTTCAGACATATCTCCAGGGTTCCCAGGGGTCCTTGGTGTAGAAACTACAAACCCACCACTCCTGGTGGCCATCTTTCCATTTTATTGAATAGAACAGAGAGAGATTGAGAAGGGAGGGGAAAGTGTAAAGGGAGAGAGAAAGATAAGACACCTACAGACCTGCTCCACTGCTTGTGAAGTGTCTCCTCTACAGGCGGGGAATCTAGGGCTAGAACCCAGGTCCTTGGGTCCTTGTGCTTTGTATTCTGTGTACATAACCCAGTGTGCCACCACCTGGCCTCAGTTTCAGACTTCTAATGTCCAGAAATGGGAGAAAATAGATATCCACTAATTCAAGCCAGCAAGTTTGTGGTACTCTGTTATGTAAAGTGCCTAGCGAACAAATATACATGTGTCTAATGAACAGATAGGTGTGTCTGTGTTGCAAGGTAATGATGTATTTCTCACTGTGGTAATGATGTATTTCTCACTTTAAAAATAAAACCATTTTCCTGAACTGTTTATAACTTGAAGTCAATAATTAATTATCTTTTTTTACTTGGATGTCTCTAAAACCCACTTGGTGTTTGCCACAGAGTTTCTTAATAAACAGCGGAGATTTAAAAGAAAAGAAAGAAAGGAAGGAATAAAAAAGAAAAAGAGAAGTGGATGCTGGGAAAAAGAAAAACAGGATAAAATGTCAAATAAGTGGAGACAAAGAAAGAATGCAAAAGGAGAAGGAAAGTAAAAGGAAAGAAAAGGTGGATTCTGTGTAGGATTCAGAGAAGACATTTACTCAAATTCTGAGTGCTGTGGAGCTGAAATACAGAATCAAGTCTCCATTTAGGAAGGTTGCAGGAAGCCGACTCCACAGTTCCAGCCCCCACAGGTGTCTGAAGGATGGGAGGGGAATGAAAACACTCTGGAGTAAGGAACCTTGGAACTGTCCAGGATATTGAACCCTGAACTAATAGATTGGGACATATTCATGCATCAAATTTTTGCAAATTTCACCATGAATTTCAATCTTTCACCCAATCACGTAATTAATTGTCAAGGATCTGAGGCATTCTGTCACTCTCTAATCTGGTCTGGGAGCAGGGCAAAGACATCAGTGTCCTTCACTGCACATAACTCAGAAAGCTGCTTTCCAGCAAGCAACTCATGGAGGTGTTGCCTCTGAGGATGATGGGCTGCACCTGGCAAAGAGGTTTCCCTCTGAGAGCTGGGAAGCTTGTTACACTGAGATTTGTGTCAACAAGGGTTTCCACCATCACTCTCCTGACATGCCCCCCTGCAGAAGGTTCCACTTATAGAATTAATTGAGGGATGTGTTGGTATGCTTCTAATTCTGCTTTTAAAAACCCCTTCTGTTTCATTTGGTTTAATCCCCCCTGCATTCTATTTACAAAACCACTTCATTCTATTTACATAACCTCTGTTAACAAGCACCACCCTCCCTCCAGGGCATTGGTGGTTCAGTGATAGAATTCTCTCCTGCTCCGCCCCCCTCTCCTTGTCATACCCTGATTTTCACCAGTCACTTTTCTCTTCACCCTCTCTGCATCACATCCTGTTCCCACCCTACTGGGCTAGAATATTTATAAGGACAAGATTGTTTGTAGTAGTTAGTTTAGCTTAGCTTGGTATAGATTGTTCTGCGTCCTGCATGAATAAAGAGATACTGCGTACAACCTAGCCATGAGTCCCGGGTCGTTTGTTACCCGCCCGTGAAGCCAGCCCAGCAAAAACAACAGGGATGTACTACAATTTCTTGTATTTTTTTTAAAAAAGTTATTAATGATTTCATATTGATTTACAAAATTGTCCATCAAAAGGGGTATCCATCCACTCCATTCGCACTACCAGGGTTCTTGATCTCCAGTCTCCCCTCTGCAAGCCAGCACCATTTCCCTGAGGGTGTAGACATGGGCCAGCCATCATCCTTACAACTATTTGTCCACATTTATACCTAATTTCCCCCTTTTCCTTCCTGGTCCAATGCTCTCTTCCCCTCCAACATTACTACTTCCCTATGTCCTTCTCCCTTTCCTTCTCTCTGTGTCCCTGCACAATGAAATGTGAGTGTGCATGTGTGTGGTTAGCCCGATGTGCCACTGCCCAGTCCAGCTTTCAAATTTGTATAAGCAAAATTGTTAATTATTGAAGTTATGCACACCATAATCATCTACAGTGAGTGAGGAAATCTATTGGAAGAGAAAGACAACTTCCTGTTGGCCTTTCTCTTTCTGCAAAAAGTCTTTCCCTTATCTTAATAGCTGAAATAAGCCAATCTCCTTATTTTATCAAGGATTTGATACCCTTATATCTCATTGAGCTTGTAAGACAATGTGATACAGAATCTTATAGTTGGATTCTGATCTAGAGTTGGACTAGAAAAGCTTTCCACACTTTGATATTGCTGATGAAAGTTTAACTTGCATTATTAAATTCTCCTTAGATGGGAAGTCTGATGATGAGGCTATCAAAAGGCCAGCAAGAGACTTTAAGACAACTAACTTTTTCTGAAGCTCCCCACTAGCCACAATGTCTGCCAGATCAAAAGACATACCAGAATGTATTAAAATGGATAAAAATATGTTAGCCCCACAACCATGTCCTTTAAAAATTCAATTTATTATTAATAATAATTTCTTGACACCAGGGTTATCACAGGGGCTCAATACCTAAAAGACTTGGCCATTTCCAATGGCATCTTTCTTTCTTTCTTTCTTTCTTTCTTTCTTTCTTTCTTCCTTTTTCTTCCTTCTTTTCTTTTCTTTATTTAATATGACAGAGAGAAAGTGAGAGGGGGGAGATAGAGAGGAAGCAAGACAGAGAGATGTCTGTTGCATTTGATTCACCACTCATGAATCTTTCTTTCTCCCTGCAGGTGGGAACTGGGGACTTAAGTCTGAGTCTGTGCATGGTAATGTGTGTGTGCTTAGCCAGGTGCAACAATGCCTGCCCCCTCCTTTTTCTCATAAGTACAGTGTGAAATATGAAGAGAGAGAGAGAGAGAGAGAGAGAGAGGGAGAGAGAGAGAGGGAGAGAGAGAATGGAATCTTCATACTTGTGAAGAACTCCCCCCTTTGTTTTGGGGGACTGGGGAGGTGAACCCTAGTTATAACACATTGCAATCTACCCGTGTGCCAATATCTAGATCCTAGAATGTTCTCTTAACCAGGTTTTCTTGTCCTAGATATATCACCATGATGAACCCATTCATTTTCTCTTTAAATTGCCGCAGAACTGATTTTCACAGCAAACAGATAAGGGAATGTGTGAGCTGGTATTATTGTCTTTATGCCTAAGGATGCATAGTATATCCTAGAAGTTGAAGATTTGCAGGTGTATTTTGGTAAATAGTCACATGCCTAATTGAAACATGGTTTAGAATACTGAAGAAAGATAAGACATCCACTGAAGAGTGATTTGTTGTGAAGTTTTGGTCTTAGAATCTAAGCTGGAAAAAAAATGTGTTCTGCCCAAGGTGGTGAGAAGAAAGCGTCAGAAAGATTAGAGAACCTAGCCAAGAACACTAAGCAATGTCCACAGTCATAGATGCTGTGAACAACTGCTAGGCAACAAAGAAGATTGTCACAGCAGTAGAATTAGAAGGAGAGTATGAAAGAGGAGGTCGGGCGGTGGCGCAGTGGGTTAAGCGCACATGGCACAAAGCACAGGGACCAGAGGAAGGATCCCAGTTCAAGCCCCCGGCTCCCCACCTGCAGGGGAGTCCCTTCACAGGCGGTGAAGCAGGTCTGCAGGTGTCTGTCTTTCTCTCCCCTTCTCTGTCTTCCCCTCCTCTCTCCATTTCTCTCTTTCTTATCCAACAACAACGGCATCAATAACAATGATAATAATAACCACAACAATGGTAAAACAACCATGGTAACAAAAGGGAAAAAATGGCCTCCAAGAGCAGTGGATTCATGGTGCAGGCACCGAGCCCCGGCAATAACCCTGGAGGCAAAAATAAATAAATAAATAAATAAATAAATAAATAAATAAATAGGAATGAAAGAGTCAAGGCAACTTTTTTTTTTTTTAATGTCTCCAGGGTTATCACTGGAGCTCTGGAACAGCACTATGAATCCACTGCTCCTCGAGGCCATTTTTCCTATTTTGTTGCCCTTGTGGTTGCACTTGTAGTTGTTATTTGTTGGGAACATGTGTGAGCCTGATAGAGCTTAGGGAGAACCACCCCCATCTTTGGATGGAGGTCTGAGAAGATAACCTCTTGGTAAGTCTCTCTCAATCGAGGTGAGCATAAGGGGGGAAACTCAGACTTGGTTCTTTCCTTCTTGACTCTCAGGCCCACAGATACTCCAGTACTTCCCTCCATTAACTGCAGGCCACATGGCTGCAGATTCACTTATTCAAAGTCATCATTCTAGATTCACGCTAAGAGTCCCCTGGTGTCTTTTACTTCGTGTCACCCCTGTCGTGAGCGAGAAAGAACCAGCTCATTACCTTTCCCCTGGAGGACACCCTGACGGAGAAGGAGAGAGACACCCTGAAAGTTATTGTTAATGTTATTGTTGTCATTGCTGTTGTTGTTGGATAGGACAGAGAGAAATTGAGAGAGGAAGGGAAGACAGAGAGGAGGAAAGAAAAATAGACACTTGCAGACCTGCTTCACCGCTAATAAAGCGACTACCCTGCAGGTGGGGAGTCAGGGGTTCCAACAGGTTAGTGCTTTGCACCATGTGCACTTAGCCCCGCTGCCCTACTGCCCAACTCCCAAGGCAACTATTTTTTAATTGATTTAATTATGAAAGATAAGTATGTTGGGTAAGAGGAGTACAATTCCACACAATTCCCACCAGCTACCCATCTCCTCCATTGGAAGCTTCCTTATTCTTTACCCTCTAGGAGTATGGTCTTAGGATCATTATGCGGTGCAGAAGGTGGAAGGTCTGGCTTCTGTAATTGCTTCTCTGCTGGACATGGATGTTGGCAGGTCAATTCATACTCCCAGCCTGTTTCTTAATGACCTAAACATCTTCAATATGAATGACTTCAAATGTCTTAAAAGGTCTGTAAATGTCAGACCATACAGATATTTCAGATGTCTTTATTACATACAAAGGGCTAGCTATATAAAGAAGAGGTGTACTCAAAAGACTTCCAAGGACAGTATTTTCAAACACATGTACATTCTTTGTGTGATCCAAGTACACCAGCCCAAACAACAGGTTCTAGAGGAACTATTGACATATTTTATGCCCTTATAGTCCTAATCATGACTATTGGGACCATCAGTAAATGGTTTATATAGCACCTGCAAAATTATTTTCTAGTTAGCTACCATCATTCCCTTTCTCATGAATGTCTGCTTAGACTAACAAAAGGTAGCAGACAGAAAAATCTTAGTTGGGAGACCAGGTGGTGGCACACCTGGTTATGCACACACATTACAGCGCACAAGGACCCAGGTCCAAGCGCCTCCTAGTCCCCACCTACAAGGGGAAAGCTTCACAAGTGGTGAATCAGGGCTACAGGTATCTCTCTGTCTCCTTTCCTCTATCTCTCCTCCCCTCTCAATTCCTCTGTCTCCATCCAATAATAAATGGATAAATAATATTTTTAAAAAAGAAAAGAAAAATCTTAGTTGAAGACCCTGTGTATTTCTGAGGTCCACAGTTTATGATATAGAGATCAATAAATAATAAAACTCCATCCTCAGGAAAAGAGAATCAAACATAGGGAAAGAAAGAGGCAGACACTTGTCAACTGGGATATCAAAATGACCCAGTAGCTTTTGTAGAGTCCATTTTATGCCATGAAGTCACTGCTCATGTCTGAGGTCATATCCTTAACCTAGCTCAGCAACAGCTAAAAAAGAAATAAAGCAAAAAAAAAAAAAAAAGTAAAAAATAATGACTGCTTATAATTGCTTCATACCCTTTTAATACCCATGTCTTTCTTTTATCTTCTACATTTTCCAGAAGTACTAAAGAATATTCTGTTTGACACTCAAGGGAAGAGCAGAGATAATCTATTCCTTTATGTCAATGCAAATTCTAGCTAAATAATAATAATAACAAAATACAAGCAGGGAAAAAAACACGTTGTTTTCATAATAAAAGAAGACAATGAACACTAACATATCTTTTGATCCAGAATGTTCAGAGTGCTCCAAGATTCCAGAAGAAAATATCTGCCTAACAGAAAAAAAAAAAATCTGTTTCATCATCTTGGATTGAAACTGGCAAAATCCACAACAAAAGAAGTGTCCTGGAATACATCTATGAATACAGTTCTACTTAAGTTGTATACTTAGAAATAGTTTGGCATATTTCATTTTTTTTTATCAAAGTAAACGGTAAGAATCTGGTTATTTTACTCAGTGGGAGAGAAAAATCTTTGGAAGGAATGGTGATGCCGAACTTATCAACAGGATTCTCCATAGACAAGCGAGGGCTGACTGGCAGGTGTGGCACTAGCTGTTATTGGGGCACAATGATTTAAATAAAACCACTTATTTTCAAAGACACACACACACACTAGATAATCCTTAGGAACTTGAAAGAATTAAAAAAGAGATGGTAGTGAAGAGATTCAGCGTATCTTCACTTTACAGCCTTCTGCGTTGCATCAACAGAACAGATGTCTGTTTGGCTTGTGGAACTTATCTGTTCCCATTCATAAGATTTCATCCGTGAGAGAAAAAGAAGATTTTTAAGTAAATGCGAAGCAATGTGACCAACGTGAGCAGAAAGAACGAACTCTTCTTAACAGAATTCTGTAAAGGAACAATATATACAAAATCTAGATATTAGCATTTTGACCAAACTAAATAGTCCGTTTCATTATACTGGTTATTTTGGGGAAAGTGGGGACACAGAATTTTGAAGATGAGTATGATATGGAATCATATCCGGTAATCCCATAATCTTGGAACCCGCTATATTCACAAGTAAATATAGAAGGGAAGATAAAGGAAGGAAGGAAAAGAAAAAAAGAAAAAGAAAAAGAAAAGAAAAAGAAAGAAAACAATGTACTATGTTATACATGCACAAAAACTGAGGTGAGGCAGGGGTAGATAGCATAATGGTTATGCAAAGAGACTCTCATGCTTTAGGCTTCAAAGTCCCAGGTTCAATCCCCACCTCTCCAGCTCTGGTAAAAATAAATAAATAAATAAATAACTGAGGTCATTCCTTGTCAACACTAAGAAAGAAAGAATAGCAATTTTACAACAACAAATGATGGACTATTGTTGATAAAATAGAGTTTTTTTTCTCACTTTTCTAAGTTAATTTTATTTTTTGGTTTGGGCCATAAATAAACACTAATTTGTAAATTTCCAAAAGAGTAACTCAATCCATCTCAGATAGGACCTTACTTTCAGTTATCTCATTTTTTTCACCAGCAGTCTCAACAGATTATATTTCAAAAGAAGTTTAAAAATCAACAGTGGTCATTTTTTTTTCCTATTTATATTCTCACTAATTTTACTTCTCACTCTTTAAGGTATTATGTATCCTTAAGTGATCTTATAATTTCTAGATACTTTATATAGTTCTCTAAAAATTGGTTGATAAAAAGTGAGGTTATCAAATATAGAATGACTAAATTTGCAAGGACCTTTGGATTTATGTGAACCAACAGTTTTATGAGATCATTAGACAAAGAGCAAGAAAGTAAATTGCTAGTTAGTACCTAATGTGCTAGTTAGTATCTAAGTTTGATTATCAGTGCCTACATGGATAGTAAGTAGCTTGTTCCTAAGACTGCTTTATTTATTTATTTATTTATTTATTTATTTATTTATTTATTCCATTCTGTTGCCCTTGTTTTATTGTTGTAGTTATTAATGTCATTGTTGTTGGATAGGACAGAGAGAAATGGAAAGAGGAGGGGGAGACAGAAAGGGGGAGTGAAAGATAGACACCTGCAGACCTGCTTCATCGCCTGTAAAGCGACTTCCCTGCAGGTGGGGAGCTGGGGGTTCGAACCGGGATCCTTATGCCGGTCCTTAGAGCTTGCACCACCTGCGCTTAACTAATCATGGCGCTACACCACCCGACTCCCTACTAAGTCTATTTTAAAAAACTGTACTTATGAAATTTATATGCTAAATGTCAAGAATCTCAAATTTTTATAATGTTAGACTGAATTTTTATTTTTATTTTTGTGCTACAAAAGAAATGCTGCTAATTTTCAGCAACTCCTATTATTCAAGTAATTTTCTGTCCTCCTACTCATGCAGAACTGAATCACTGTCACAGAGATGGAGCTGTTTCTCGGAGACTAAGCATGTTCTCATTTAAAATATATTTAAAAGGTCTTCCCTAAGGAGTTCTACCCAGATAACAACAAATGTTTTTGAGTGTAAACCGAATATTAGCATTCTGAATATAAACAAGTTAACTCTCTGATTCTTCTCTTCATTATTTCCTGTGTGTGTGTGTGGGGGGGGGGGGGCGTGATTGCCAAACTACAAACAACACAAAAGGAAACAGAGGTAAGAATTTTTATTAGGATATCCTAAATGTTATATTAAATCACTCCATCAGTCTCTCTCCTAAAAAAAAAAATTAAAAAGGATGAATAAAGATAATATAAAATCCATCCATATTTTCCACACTCAATATATATGTGACCCTCTTTATTTTTAGTTTTCTTTCTTTCTTTCTTTCTTTCTTTCTTTCTTTTCTTTCTTTCTTTCTTTTTTTCTTCTTTGCCTCCAGGGTTATTTCTGGGGTTCGGTACTTGCACTATGAATCCACTGCTCCTGGAGGCCATTTTTCCCATTTTCTTGCCCTTGTTGATGCCCTTGTTGTTTACTGTTATTGTTGTTATTGCTGTTGGATGGGACTTAGAGAAGTCAAGAGAGGAGGAGAAGACAGAAAAGGGGCGAGAAAGACACCTGCAGACCTGCTTCACCACTTATGAAGTGACCCGCCTGCAGGTGAAGAACCTGGTGCTCGAACCGGTATCCTTGTTCTGGTCCTTGTGCTTGGCGCCATGTGCGCTTAACCTGCTGTGGTACTGCCCGCAACCCCATGTAAGCATTTTTAAAGACCTTGATATTTTCTCCGTGTAGGAGCAGTAAATGAATGGCATTTATAAGACAGGTTTATACCTGCGTTAACCTTCTGAAATAAATCACCAGAACTCCAGTATAAGAAGAATCTAGAGCAGATACGTTTTATTTAGCTCCCCCAAAAGTCCCTAATACTGTTCACTAAAGATGCATTGGGGGTGTCTGAGCCCTGAGGATAAAGGCAAAATGAATTGTTACTTGATTCTCAGTGCTTGTGAGTGAAAGGAAAGAAGGGTGTCCCTACAGCTTGGCTAATGAGACAAAGTCACAGGTGATGGGCATTTAAATTGAAATCATAGCATATTTTAAAAGCAGCTCAAAGGAAAATTTATAGTTAGTCCTATTTATAAAACGGACATAAAAGAGCATTTTCTACAGAGGGGCTGGCTGGAGCTGTTCCTCTCCTGGACCAAAATATTTGCTTTTCTATAAACAGAATATATTCACATTTCTGTCTAAAACTACAAGAGCTGTAAAAATTCCTCAAAGGCAGGAAAAGGATCCTAGCATACACATGATCGAAATCAGAACCAGATTGCTGGAAATTTGTGCTCTCAAAATTCATACTGTTCAAAGAAGCACACAATTTTCTCCTACAATCAAATAGTCTACATAGATTTTATTTTATTAATCTAAGCAAGAGGGAAAAAAGACTCATTCAAGAAGACAATATAGTATAAACGATGAAATGTCCCGTTGTAAATTCCACTGAGATACAGTTTAACATCACTTCTACCCCTATTAGAAAATACCAGAGTTTATTCAGTGATCAGAGGGCAGTTAAATACCCTGCTGGATCATTGCTTCAAGATGAAATTTATTTCTGATTGAAAGGCATTTAAAAGGAGATAAACATCCACCCTACCCCAATAAATGGATAATATCAGGAACCCTGAGTGAAGAAGTTAGGACTTACTTTCATGGCATATGGACATTATTGTCACTGCAATTCTGTTATTCTCTTTTACGCAATTTTCAATTCCGCTTTCTAGATTGTAGCTCTTTGCTGATAGCAGCATACAACATGTACATGAGTCTTCACATAGGAGGACCACATAACCCTGAATTTTATCAGGGCCAATTTAATGGATTTGACTTTTTAGTTCTATATTAAAAGTGTAATATCTTTTTTTTTTTGAGTCCTGAAAGAGGAAGCAATTGTTCTCTTGTGTAAAGTAAAAAAAAAATGAAATATTACTTTGAGAATGAAAGGAATTGTGTGGCTGAAAAACATTCATTCAGCAACTGATGTTCTTATTATTTGACTAATGACAATATTAAGAATGAGTAAATGAATGAATAAACAAATAAGATTCCTCCTATGCTCTGGAAGATTACGATTAATTTCAGGAGTGAAACATTAAAAAAAAAAAAAGCAAGGGAGTCAGGCAGAAGCAGCATGTTAAGCGCACGTGGCACAAAGCTCACGGACAGGCTTAAGGATCCTGTTCGAGCCCCCCCTCCCCCCCGCTCCCCACCTGCAGGGGAGTCACTTCACAGGCAGTGAAGCAGGTCTGCAGGTGTCTATCTTTCTCTCCCCCTCTCTATCTTCCCCTCCTCTCTCCATTTCTTTCTGTCCTATCTAGCAACGACGACATCAACAACAGTAACTACAACAACAATGAAAAAAAAAAAAGGGCAACAATGGGAAAATAAATAATTTTTAAAAAATTTAAAAAGCAATAAAAGAGGAAATCAGACTGGCATTCTCAGAGGGACATGCTGATTTCTATAAAGTGTTACTATTTGGAGAGTCCTCACATGATTGTCTTCAGGGTCAGTCCAGGAACGTGTGTTTTTGGTGACACACTTTGTATACAAAGTAACAGGAGATAAAATAAATAGAACACTGTGTATAATAACCGAAATGCTCAGCATTTTATAAACTGACTGCCTGCATCCCATGTTTCCTAGGCAGTCTGTTTTTCTGGCTGTGCATGCAGAGTTATTCGGGAAAATAAGGGGAAGGTCATATTCACAACAGCATGCTTCTGTCTAATACTACCTGAAATGGTTATCAGATTTCACCATCACAGAGCCATGAGTCAGTTGTTTTCTATTCTCTTATTCTGACTCGAATTAATTCTGATAAAGTAAAATAGAAATCTGTGGTCCAGGAAGCGGCACAGTGGATAAAGTACAGGACTTTTAAGTATGAGATCCCAAGTTCAATAACTGGAAACACATGTACCAGAGTCTAGTTGTTGTTCTCTCTCTCTCTCTCTCTCTCTTTTTCCATCTGACTATATTATTTATGAATAAATAAAATATGTTTTGAAAAAGGAAATAGGGACCAGGCAGTGGTTCATCCACAGTGTGCAAGGATCCAGGTTCAAACCCCTGGTACCCAATGAAAGGGGGAAAGCTTCATGAGTAGTGAATCCGTGCTGCAGGTGTCTCTCTGTCTCTCTCCCTCTCCATCTCCCTCTCCCCTCTCAATTTATCTCTGTCTCTATTCAATAATAAATAAAATATTTTAAGAGAAATATTTTTTAAAAGACTTTTACAGTCATAATATGAATGTTAAAAAATATAAATATTGGGAGTCAGGCAGCAGTGTGGCGGGTAAGCTCATGTGGAGCAAAGCGGAAGGACCGGTGTAAGGATTCCAGTTCAAGCCCTCAGCTCCCCACCTGCAGTGGAGTCACTTCACAGGAGGTGAAGCAGGTCTGCAGGTGTCTTTCTCTCTCTCTCTCTGTCTTCCCCTCCTCTCTCTATTTCTCTCTGTCCTATCCAACAATGAAGACAGACAACAATAACTACAATGATAAAACAACAAGGGCAACAACAAGGGAATAAATAAATATTTAAAAAAAATAAATATTGAAATAATAAGAATATCAGTTCTCATTTTTATCATTAATATTTTAAGAATGGCCATCCTTGCTTAGCTCTTCTGAATTTATTTTCTCCTTTATAAATAAAAAGTAATAGTACCTCACCCAGAACTTGTGTCAGATGTGAATACTAATCATTACAATGCACTCACTAGGACTTACAAAATAGTATCCACCACATCGTGACTATTATTTATTATTGCCACTATCAACACTCTCCCCTATGCTTCCTGAGTTTTCCACTTTTTTATGCCACATTTCCTTGAGCTTTCTTCCCACGACACTGCATCATCCAGAGTTGATGGTGCTAAAGGTGAAGATCATGAAATTATAAAATAAATATAATTTTAAAGATGAAAATCATGCAGTAAGGTCAGATAATATACTAGCATTTTCACATGTGTTAAGTTATGTCTTTCTTAAGGAAGTTCTATTATTACTATACCTGACACTTTAACAAAACTGTATGGAGGCTTGAGCAAGTTCACAGTATGATTAAGTGACGAGTTAGGTTTCAAACATAGAATCTATTGTCTGAATCACAGTAATGCTTTGCTTTCTTGGGTAGCATGCTAATCCGAAGCACAGGCATAGTAGGAGATGCCTTTTCTTGCCTTTAGAGAGGAAGCACTTTTCCCTAGGTATGAATATGGGAGAGAAGAAGCTCATAAAGTCAGGTGTTGAGGAAGCAGTTGTTCACAGGACAGTGTGAGTACCTGGTTGGTGCTTAGTTTCAGTGACTTGCTACGTGATGCAGAAATCAGAGAAGGCCTATTGTTTATCTCCATCGATCTCTCCCAATGTTTTTTTTTATCCTATATGATGGAAAATTGCTCTGAGTTATACAAATCACTGAAACACAGTTTCAGTTGGTGGAGCTGTAATTAGGGACTAATGTTAAAATGGAAAAATGGCTATGAGTTCAATGTGTGTGTCCAAAAAAATGTATGAATTAAAGGCTTACTGTCCAATGTGATGGCATTTGGAAGATGGACCTGGAGGAGGTGATTAGGCCTTAGAGTGGAATCCTTATGATGGATGAAAAAGCACTTCACTTTTTCTACAACTTTGTCCCCCAAACACAATGTAGACACCCAGTGTGTGGTACATTTTTTTATCATTAAAATAAAGCAAATTAACTAGAAGAGCCACTTCCTGTCTTTATATGTACTTTCAAGAACTTTAGGAATTGAACCATACTGAGTGTTTGCCATATTCTAAATGCTCTACTTATTATTTGAAATTAATTGTTAAAAAAATAATAAGTGTCCAAATGTTCTTGGTTTGAATGGTGACCATGTTTGTATATTATACCTGACTCAAAGATTCAATGAGGAACAAAGGACAGAGCTGTGAATAGAGAACATGGGAGACAGATACTAGTTAGTAACTGTGTGCTGAGGGGAGCTTTAATTCTAGGAGAGAAGATTTACAATCAGAATGTCTCTAGCAAGACCAGCATCTGAGAAGTGGAACTGAGGTGGCATAACAATTGCATCCTCTCTATCTTAGTTGATGGACTTTTCACTTTAAAAATCAGCTTCAGGGAACCAGGCAGTGGCATACCTGATTAAGTGTACGCAGTGCACAAGGACCAAGGATCAAACCTGCAGGGAGAAAGCTTCACAAGCAATAAAATACTGCTGTGGGTGTCTCTCTGCCCCTCTCCCTCTCTCTTCTCTCTATTTTTTTTCTGTCCTATAAAATAAAGCTTAAAAATATAAAAAATAAAATTTACTTCAATATGCATATTACTTATTTTATTTATTGCATTAATGAGAACCATAGGAGGAGAAAGAGAGAGAATGAGCTATCACTCTGGTCCACATGTTGCGAGGGTTGAACCCGGGGTCTCATGCCTGAGAGCCCAGTGCTTTATCCATTGTATCACCTCCTGGACCACAATTATATCTATTTTATTTCACTAAGTCAATGGGGAAAATGTAATTATGAAAGCTATTGTGAGGTGAGTATTCTACATTCCATTAAATCAGGAATATCTGACACTCAGGGCTGGGTGTGAGGGATAGAAAGTAGATTTACATTCGTAAGAGATCTCTGAGCTACTTTGGTGTGGGGAGAACATTTTGCCTTTGTGTTTGTTTGTTTTGTTTCTTCTATATGGAGTAAAGTCTACATTGTGTATGGGGACAAATTTGGGGAACAAGTAAAGTTCTCCTTCATCCATCATTTTATTCTTGCAAGTTTCCTTTTGAAATGGGAAATACTTTACTTCTTTTATTTAATACCATCTCAATCCTAAACTTTTCTACAACTAAAGTTCTTAAAAATCATAGGAACAACATTTCTCTCTGGTGAAAGCTGTGCCCATCTCCCTTCCGTGAATGTGTGTCTCCATTATTTGAACCAGATGATAAGATCTGATGGGCTGGACGAGTCTTACAGAGATGAATGGAAAAGAATAGACAAGGATGATAAACTATCGCAGAGGTGAGAAAAATGGATGGTCAGAATTTTGATTACCTATCCTATTTTTTTTAAAAAAAACATAACTCAAAATGATTCTGGGTCCATAATCCCAGATAGATAAAGAAGGAAGTCTATCAAGGGAGGGGATTGAATATGGTGCTCTGGGGGTGGGCATTGTGCAGAAATATACCCCTCTTATCCTATAGTCTTGACAATATTTGCATTTTACAAATAAAATTTTTAAAAAGAGAGCTAACACACACACACACACACACACACACAAATCCATCACTACTTCATCTAAAACAAAATAAAAACCAGTGGTTGTCAAGAAAGAAAAAAATAACAATAATAATTGAGAGAATATTGGGTTAGGACACTCTCATAATCAGGAAAAACTCTGACAATTCAGGAGGTATCCGCATCACAGAAGCATACACAGAAGGTGGAAGCTTCAAATCATGGCTTACAGGGGCCAAGGATGATTTGGAAAGCGTACATTTCAGCCTCCTGAGTGAGAAAATGGAAGGAATCCAAAAAGAAAGAATGCCCAAGAATATCCTATGACTGTTTCTGAAAATATAAGATATTCTCACAGTGGCTTTCATTTCCCTACTTTTGATGACCAAATTTGAGAGAAGAAAATTTGTTTTTTCTTTTTGTCCCACTATAGCAAAGTGTACCTATAAACAGAATTCTTTTTTTTTTTAATTTTCCCTTTTGTTGTCCTTCTTGTTTTTCATTGTTATTTAGTTATAATTGTTGTTGTTGATGTCGTCGTTGTTGGATAGGACAGAGAGTAATGGAGAGAGGAGGGGAAGACAGAGAGGGGCAGAGAAAAATAGACACCCGCAGATCTGCTTCACCGCCTGTGAGGTGATTCCCCTGCAGGTGGGGAGCTGGGGACTTGAACTGGGATCCTTACAAAGGTCCTTGCGCTTTGTGCCACGTGCACTTAACCCACTGCGCTACCGCCTGACTCCCTATAAACAGAATTCTAACTGGCCACTAACATCTAAATTTTTAGGAAGGAAAGTAAGAGAATAGAAAGTGTGGGAGCCAGAGAGGTTTTCTGCTTTTTTTTTTTTTTTACATTTTAATTTATTTATTAGAGACGAGAGAAAGTGTGTGGAGAGGGGGACAAAGAGAGGGAAAGAGATGGAGAGAGACACCTGCAGCCCTGCTTTACCACTCATGAAGCTTTCCCCTTGTAGGTGGGAACCAGAGGCTCGAAAACTGTATTGTATGCGCTTAACCAGGTGCAACACTATCTGGCCCTCCTCTTTCTTAGTGTCACAACTCATATGCAATTAAAAAAAAAGTGAGTTGTTTTAATAAATGAAATTATCTCAAGTTTTGTTATTCTATAGAAGTAAAAATATAAATTTCATTTTGAATATTTAAATTTTAACTGTTAAGAACTGCCAGCAATGGTCTTTAAAGGATTTACAAACCAGAAACACGGGAGCTAAATAGAACATTCCTAATAGTTTCTTTTCAGATTCCATGTTCAGTTACTACCTCACATCCATAAAGTAATTAAAATAGATGACACACAGCCTCTCCTGTTATCACAGTAAGTAACCACAAGGCCATGCAGGGCTATGATATGAAAATGATTCAAAGCAGGGAGAGAGCTCTTCATTCCTTAGACTCACTTTTTACTACTTCAAAGTCAATTGAGATTAGTGATTTCCTAATACCCTTAATTGTCTGATGGATTGATCAGTACAGCTCTAGCCAGAAAAAAGCAGTACCCTCTACTGTTGGAGAATGGACCCACTGTCCCAGAAAGTCCAGGCCATTGCTTCCATGAGATCTGAGCGGGTTGGCCCCTAACTCTCCCTTTTGGTCAAGAGAAGGACTGTTTCCTCTAGTGTCTGGAAGGAATTTATGACAGCTGGACTTTCAGGCATGGGAGCCTTTTTACACATGCCACCTCCCTCTTTTCCTTATTTAATTAAAAGCCATGGATTACTGTGTCCACTTTAAAACTGCAGCAAACACTGCTCAGCTTTTCCCCTCTCTCTTACTGCTCTGAAGTGCCTGCCATTTACCTCCGGAAAAATGTACATTGTAAAGCTTATGATCAGACAGTCTGTCACTAAAAATGTAACTATGAGTTACCTTGCCCAAGTTAGTGCTTGGGATAATGGATACCCCAGACCTTCCCCCCAAGATATGGCATATACACTTTTCCTTTCAATAAAGGAACTGCCCTCTGAGGCTCTCCCCAGGGCCAGGGCCGACTGAGTGTTTGTCTCTGTGTGCACGTCGCCCTTGACATGCTAAGCTGCCCCGGGACCCACGGGGGCTGCTTCTGACCTCCTTCTCTCAATGGCCAGGGAGACAGGCAAACCCAGAGAGCAAGCCGCACCCTGCCTGCCACAAGCTGACCTGTCACCACACCAGACAAAAGCATCCTCACTCCCCAGGCAAGGCCATGGTGCTACGTAAATTCATCACATGCTATTTCCAGCAGCCAGTCTTCGCAAGTGTTTTTGTTAAGAAATAGAAGTCTAGGTGGCTTTGTGTCACAATGGATAGAACATGGGACTTCTAGGGACAAGAAATGGATGTCTATTATTGTGAAGGCTTAAGGCAAAGAACTCTATTATCCAGATGATCGTTAGCAATAAAGGATATTCACATTATTGTATTGATTTACAACCAATTGCTTAATGACAGAAAAAAAAGATAGTAATACATCTTCTTCTTGAATTCAATAAATCCTTGTATTTAGTTGACACAAGCCAATAAATCATGAACTATACTACCAATAAGAACATGCTCCCAGATAAACTTAGAAGTGGTTTTCAAAAGCAACATGTTACCATTCATCTGCTATTCAAGGAACCTGTTTAGAACGTTTTCCTTGCAATTAAAAACGTGAGGGATAATGTTACTGAACATTAATGGCAAATGCATCCACATTCTGCCAGCCGTTCCATCTCCAGACTGAAGCTAGTAATGTGTGACTAGGGAGTCGGGCAGTAGCGCAGCAGATTAAGTGCACGTGGCATGATGTGCAAGGATAGATGTAAGGATCCCGGTTCAAGCCCGGGCTCCCTACCTGCAGGGGAGTCGCTTCACAGGCGATGAAGCAGGTCTGCAGGTGTCTGTCTTTCTCTCCCCCTCTCAGTCTTCTCCTCCTCTCTCCATTTCTCTCTGTCCTATCCAACAACAACAACAGCAACAACAATAATTACCACAACAAGGGCAACAAAAGGGGAAAAATGGTCTCCATTTTTGGAGTGGATTCATGGTGCAGGCACTGAGCCCCAGCAATAACCCTGGAGGCAAAAAAAAAAAAAAAACAAGAAAAAGAAAGAGAAAGAAATATATGACTACCTTTCAGTGGAATTGTTACTAGTTTCCCCCTGAGAAATAGTCCTGATTTCCATAAATGCTTGCAATAGGAGTGGGAGAAAAGACAATTTTGGGAATGAGTCTTTCTTTATGATTCAGAAGTTTAGAATCAGAGCATTAGTAGACAAAGAGGTCACTTTAAATCTGTGTCCTGCATGCAGAGGCAGAATTTAAAAGTCCTAACTATCGAGGTTGCTGCAAAAGCATAAACACCTTTCTTGACAAGGGCATTTTCCCGTAGACCTTGTGGTTCACTTTGTTTCAGAATCAACAGCCTTTACATCTGAACTGTACTGAGATCACGGTAAAAATGGGATTGCTGAGAAACACTTTGTTTTACAGTTACAGAGACATAGAAGAGGGGAGAGAGAGAGAGAGACACCACAGCATTGAAGCTAGACTCAGTAATGAGTCAGGCACATGGCAAAACACCACACAATCCAAGTGAGCTATTCTGTCAGCCAGTAATACATTTCCTTTATTTTTAATTTTTTTAATAAAAAGGAAATATTGACTATAGGATAAGAGGGGTACAATTCCCAGCCACAGAACTCCATATCCAACCCTCTCCCCTGATAGCTTTCCTATTCTTTATCCCTCTGGGAGTATGGACCCAGGGTCATTGTGGGATGCAGAAGGTGGAAGGTCTGGCTTCTGTAATTGCTTCCCCGCTGAACATGGGCATTGACAGGTTGATCCATACTCCCAGGCTGCCCCTCTCTTTGTCTAGTGGGGCAGGGTTCTGGGGAACTGGGGATCTAGGACATATTGGGGGAGGGTCATCTACCCAAGGAAGTCGGGTTGGCATCATGGTAGCATCTGGAACCTGGTGGCCAAGACTCCCAAGTTGAAAGCAACTTCTTTGCAGAGCTCATGCCAGGCATTGTCTCCAAGCCACCATCTTGGCTCCACTCCCCAGTAATACATTTCTAAGGTATGAGTGAGTCTATATCAGTAATTAAATGGAGAATATAGAACATCACTGGCTTGGCTGGGCATCTAGTATAATGGATATGCAAAGAGACTTCTTTGACTGAGGTACTAAAGATCCCAGGTTCAACCTCTAGCCCCACCACAAGCCAGAACTGAGCAGTACTCTGGACAAACAAACCAAGCCAGAATGTCATGACATACATTTCTATTATGTTTCTTCAGAGGGATTATAATAATAGATGTACTACTAAAAACATACAGAGGGCCTGAGTGGTGGCACACCTGGCTAAGTGCACACATTACAGTGCACAAGGACCTGGGTTCAGGTTCCCTGTCTCCACTTGCAGGGGTGAAGCAGGTCTGCAGATGTCTCTCTCCCTCTGTATTTCTCTCCTAGCAAATAAAATAAATAAATAAATCATTTTTAAAAAGATATAAAGAAAAGTATTTTTTGTGAATCTTGGTACAAACCAGAGGAAGTGTCGGTTCACTTAGAATTAAATATTTTCTGAAAAATAAAAATGCTAGTTCTCTCAATATTTTTTGATAACTGAGGCTAGGTAGGGCTGCCTGGTTGTCAGGCTAGCTTCACGGGTGGGAGACAGATGACCAGGGACTCATGGCTGAGATGGAAAGAAGTATTTCTTTAGTCATGCAAAATGCAGCACAATCTAAGCCATCTAAACTATATATAATCACAATCCTGTCCATATATATATATATATTCCCAAAGTAGGGTGGAAACAGGATGTGAGGTAGAGAGGGTGGAACGAAAAGTGACTGGTGGAGATCAGGGTGTGACTACGAGAGGGGGCAGAGCAAAAAACATCATCAACCAATGGGGATTAAACCAATGCCCTGCAGGCAGGGTGGTGCTTAGTTAACAGTGGTTATATAAATAGAATGCAGTGTTAAGCAGGGGGAATTAAACCAATGAAACAGAAGGGGTTTTAGAAGCATACCAACACCTGGTCAATGGATACGCTTCAAAAAGAAAAGCTAAACCAGTCCGTGGATTTCTTAGATACTTCAGTTTATCAAATTACAAGTCCAACAGACAAAATGTTTTCTTTATGGAAGTGAGTAGTTGACGGACACTAACTGTTTAGATCAAAAACCCACATAGCACTCAAACAGAACAGAAATGGAAAAGCAAAAAGCAATCATAGGGCTGGGCGGTGTCACATCTGGTTGAGTGCATATGTTACAGTGTGCAAGGACTGGGGTTCAAGCCTCCACCCCCACCTGCAAGGGGAAAGCTTTGCAAGTGGTGAAACAGTACACTGTCTCTCTCTCTGTCTCTTTCTTCTCCCTTGATTTCTGGTTCTCTCTATGCAATAAATAAAGATAATTTTAAAAAAACAAGCATCTTAGCTTCACAGACATTTGACTGTCTTACAAACATTTTCACTTTTGCAGAGAGGAGGATAAAGGCAGAGAGAAGAAAAGACACCAGACCATACAGATGCTTCCTTAATCTGTGGTAAGGACCAGGTTAGAACCTGGGTTGTGAAGCTGGCAAAGCAGGGACACTATCCAAGTCACCTAACTTGCCTTCCTAAACTTTTCCCCCTTTAACCTTTTTGCGATAGTTCCTCAGAGGCTGTCTGAGCAGCAACTCTCTCAAACTCCATTTCTTTTCGCCCAAGGATTAAGTGCATCCCTGAGAACATTCATTCAGCTTCTCTTTCCCTACCCTCTGGAGAAGTATGTCTTTATAATTGACTCCTGCATGTTAAGCAGAGAAATTGGCTGGCCCAAGGCAAAGTTAGCAGATGCCGAGACTGTTTTGCAGACTCTACAAATCCCTGACCCAGAGCTCTTCATTTTGCTACAAATGACTCACCCCTGCTTCCATGTCGCCTTTAAAGCAACTAGTGACTACAGAGTTGCTCCTATTTAGGTTAAGATTTTTGTTGTTTCTTTTCCTTCAAGAAAATTAAAAAAAAAATTAAAAAATCCCTTCAGCCTCATTACTGGGATGAGACATTTCCTTGCATTGGATCGACCTTCTCGTGGTGCATCCCGTGAGTACCCATTCATTGGGGAAACTGACGATCCTTCCTAGCCGACTGAATCCACATGGATCCCAGTCACTTTCAAAGCCAGCAACAAGCAGCTCCTGACAGCTTTCAACCTGACCTGTTGACTGGCTACGGAAGAAGGTCAAACACTAGAAGAAGAAGAATAGGATTCTCTAGTTCCATTTCACGTGGTTCACTTACTAACAGAGCCCCAAAACCTAGATATAGACTAGATCCCATGAGACAGGCTGTATCCATAAATTAGGGCAAAATTTATACCTGAAAGCAAATTTACACAATAGTCTGCAGTGAGTCAATAAATATAGCAAGCAAGATTAAAGACCTAAAAAAAAAAAAGCACCATAAACTTCCTAAGACAGTTTCTACTTAGACCTAGATACCCTCCTCACCTACTTCCTATTATACTTCCCTCACTCACTCCAAAGGTAACCTCATCAAAGCAAGGACTGCAAAAGCTGAATAAGGGAAAGAGACTAGCATACTATAATGATGACTCTTTAGTCACTATCAGGCCATCCCACCAGCTGGGGGCCTAATCGGGGAGTCCTGAGATTCCCACACAAACAGGATGAGCCTAGACCTTGAATAAAACCCTCTCTCCATTATCACTGGTCATCTCCATCAGGAACAACACAACAGACCCCTTTGGGGCGCCCCCCTAGGAGCTTGCCCTAAATATGAATCAACAATGGCAGAGAATGTTCCATCCTCCAGAAGAGAGGATGTATTCTATATTCCACCTGAGGAAGATGGGTCCTGAAATTGGGGCAGCTTGGAATGTTCCTACTCATGACCACAGAATGTGAACTCAGAACTGTATGGATGCAGAGATCACATAGGCTTCTAAGCTGAATATGGGCCCCCCATCAGGTCAATGGAGTTTACAGTCAACAATACTTACAAACCTTTCCCATATTTTGGAGCTGCTCTCATCCCTGATCAAGATTCCTAGACCTTTTTCCAGTCATGACATCATTTCCCCAGACAATAACTTGGGTCTTCTTGCCTATCAGAATGCAGGCTCAAGAAAAAGGAATATAACTAAACTAGGCCTACTAGCTATCTACAAAACAGAGACTGCAAATCTTCATCTGCACTATTCCAGCCTTTAAGGTCATGATTAGTCAACAATTTGTTTGGCTTGATATGTTAACTCTTCTTTCAGTCACCAGGTTCCAGATGCTAACATAATGCCAACTGGACTTCCCTGACCCCACCAATGTGTCCTGGAGCTCTGCTTCCCTAGAGCCCTGCCTCATTAGGTAAAGAGAGAGACAGGCTGGGAGTATGGATCCACCTGTCAACACCCATGTTCAGCGTGGAAGCAATTACAGAAGCCAGACCTTCCACCTTCTGCATCCCACAGTGACCCTGGGCCCATACTCCCAGAGGGTTAAAGAAAAGGAAAGCTATCAGGGGAAGGGAATGGATACAGAGCCTTGGTGGTGGGAATTGTGTGAAGTTGTACCCCTCCTATCCTATGGTTTTGTCAGTGTTTTCTTTTTATAAATAAAAATTTAAAAAATTCCTGACATAGCAGGTGTATAAAGTCAAGGCTTTATTGATCACTTTTGGAAATGCCCTCAACTGCATTAATCTATAAAGCTAGAGTTTCTTAATTATTTACATGACACCCAAAGTTAGGTCTTTCCCCAGGAATCTTTGTGCTGAGAGTGAAGAGTGAGGAGGGTCATGTACTGTGAGGCTGAGAACGGAAGCAGGTGTAAAGGGAATGGTATTAACAGACTGGTGTGATAAGCACACAGCTAGCACCTATAGGGCGAGTTCTGAGTTCTACTGTCTCTGCTCCTGCACTTCCAAATGTTAAAGAGTGAACACTCAGACTTTAACATTATTGGTACCCCTTGCCAAACCTATGTGTTCCAGGAACCCTCAATTGTGTCTGATATCATTTTGTTCGGGAGTTTGACTAGTTTTTTGAAGCCACACAGAAACTGAGGAACAGGTAAGTACCATTTAGATTAGATTCTGGTTGTTCAGTTATGACTGAATTCCATTGTGTCATGAGGTTTCTGCCAAGGGGGATTGGGCGGCAGCGCACCAGGTTAAGAGCATGTAGTACAAAAGTATAAAGATTCACACAAGGATCGGGGTTCAAGCACCCATCTCCCCATTTGTGGGGAGAGGGTTCACTTCACAATCGGTGAAGCAAGTCTGTAGGTGTCTTTATTTCCCCTTTTCTCTTTTCCTCCTCTCTCAATTTCTTTCTGCACTACCCAGCAAAAAAGAAAGAAAAAGAAAGTTAAAAAGGCTTCCAGGAATATAACCAGCAATAACCCTAGACGCAAGAAACAAAAAAAGAAAAAAATTCTCTCTCCTCAACAGAAGAGAAAAAATAATTTCTCTGCTGCAAATCTGCTTTTTTCTTTCTTTCTTTCTTCTTCTTCTTTTTTTTTCTTTATAATTACAGCTGTGGTATGGTTCCAGCACGACCCCACTACTTTCAGTGGACTTATACTTTAAACTTTTTTTTTAATGGAATGGTGAATGAGAGAATTAGGGAGAAAGAGGAGAAGAGATACCTGCAGCACTGCTTCATAATTCACAACTCTTCCTCTCTACATGGGCAGACCAAGAACTTTAACCCAGGTCCCCTCCTTCTCATGGTGAAGTATATGCTCTACCAGATAAGCCACTACTCAGTCTCCATAATTTTTTTTATTATTTTGAACATTAAGTTCTGGTAGTTACATCCTATTCTGCCAGGGCTTAAATTCATATACAGTTTATCTAACTGCCAATAAGAGCTTAGCTGTAAGGAATTTGGAATTTCATTGCTAAAATGCAAACTTCAAAGAATGAAATTTACCTCAAAATGCTCTGTCTCTACAGAATGTCGTTAACTCACAGCTCAGTGGACTGAGCATTGCTGACTGGCCATATGACAAAGACACTTAGCCTCTCACCTCAGCTTTCTCAGCTGGAAAATGATAAACTTGAACTTACTCTCAATACTAAAGAAGACTATATATATATATATATGTATATAAATAGATACTTAGCTATATCCCCCTCTGTCTCTCTGTCTCTCTCTGTCTCTCTCTCTGTCTTTATCTCAATATATATATATATATATATATATATATATATATATATATATATATATATATATATATATCACTTACCATTGACAAATTAGTTTTGAGAGCCCTAGATGATTTTACTTTGTTACTGAAATGAAAAGATAGTTCTTGGAAGAAGCATCCTTGGCCACAATATCAATCTGATAAAAATAAATTCCCTGTGGACAAACGACATGTCTCTTTTAATCAGAGCATTCAGTGTGGCCTTCATGTGCATGGGAGACCATATAATTAGAAGAACTTAGCATCTTTGAGTATCTGTGCCCGCCTACCTGTCCAGCAGACCTCAACTAGATTACTTTCGCCACCTCGTGGTCAAAGGCTGCAAGTACACTCTGGGTATTTGGAGAGAAGCAGGTCTATCAAACCTAATTAGGTTGTTTTGTTTTGTTTGATTTTTTTTTTCCTACCCAAGGTCAATGTCAAAGATGGTTAGGAGTAAGAGAAAACAGTTGTATTTCTGGAAATTATTATGCAAATGTATTCACTTTCACTCCTTCAGAACCAATTTTGTTTCCACTAAATATATAATTAGTGTGTGACCTACATTGGAATTAAATTTGACTCCAAATAAATAAGTTACCAGAACACCAAGCATCATCAGAGCTACATCCATACTGTAGGGAGCATTATTGTATCACGCATCAACTGTGTAATAGTGTGTTTCCTCTGATTGGATGACAATAGAATATGGCCAGTCATAATAAAACATTTTTGCGAGTACATCTTTTCCTTAATATTTTATTTATATTTTTTACTGGTTAGAGATATCAATAAAGCAAGAGTAAAGTAGAGAGAGAAAGAGAGAGACTGAGAGGGAGAGAGAGAGAGAGAAAGAGAGAGAAAGAGAGAGACCTTCCAGCACTGCTTCACCTCTTTTTTTTTTTTAGGTTTTCAATTTATTTATTCCTTTTTGTTACCCTTGTTTTATTGTAGTTATTATTGATATCGTTGTTGCTGGATAGGGCAGAAAGAAATGGAGAGAGAAGAGGAAGACAGAGAGGGGGAGAGAAAGACAGACACCTGCAGACCTGCTTCACCGCCTGTGAAGCGACTCCCCTGTGGGTGGGGACCCGGGGGCTTGAACCGGGGTCCTGACTCTGGTCAATAGCTTCACCTCTTGCTAAGTTTTCTCTCTGCAGAAAGTGACCAACTGGGAGCTTGAACCCAGGTCCCTACTCACTGTAATACATAATGTACTCAACCGAACATACCATTGTCTGGTCTCTATAAGGATAATTGTTATCAAACTGTCAACAAGAGCTTAGCTGTGAGGAATTTGGAATTTTATTGCTAAAATGCAAACTTCACAGAATGAAATTTACCTCAAAATGCTCTGTCTCTACAGAATGTTGTTAACTCACAGCTCAGTGGACTGAGCATTGCTGACTGGCCATATGACAAGGACACTTAGCCTCTCACCTCAGCTTTCTCAGCTGGAAAACGATAAACCTGAATTTAGTCTCAATATCAAAGAAGTGTTGAGAAGTAGCTACTACACATCATATGTCTTATCCAAAAATTATATGACTGTCCTATGGGTTAAACCAATAAATAACTTGCCCTTTAACCAAAGTAAGAAACATTGAATACTGAATGGAAATAGTTCATTGAGTGATGAAGTCAAAGAAAAATAAATATAGTCAAAGCTAGGGCTTTCTCTTGACTCAGTAGAATAATACTCTTCTTCTTTGTAGACATTTCAGAAATAATTATTATTTACTAACCACTGTTATTATGAGAATCTGTTTAACCCATCATTATGGATATAATTTTGTTCACTCTAAAAATGTTTATTATATATATGTGTGTGTGTGTGTGTGTGTGTGTGTGTGTGTGTGACTTAATACTGATTTACAAAATTATAAGATGACAAGGATATATTTCTACACATTATCACCTCCAGAGTTCTGTATCCCCATTCCCCCAACCCCATTGAAAGCTACAATAGTTCTCCCAAGGTCACAGATCTGGATTGACTATTCTCTCTTTCTTTTTCTCTTTCTCTCTCCCTCTCTCTCTCTCTCTCTCTCTCTGTCTCTGTCTCTCTCTCCATATATATAATTTTCCCCTGTAGTCTATGGTCCTGCCTTCTCTTCCCTTTCTAGTATTTATCTATTTATTTATTTATTATTTTGTTGTCCTTGTAGTTATTGATGTCATCATTGTTGGATAGGACAGAGAGAAATGAAGAGAGGAGGGAAAGACAGAGAGGGGGAGAGAAAGATAGACACCTGCAGACCTGCATCACTGCTTGTGAAGCGACTCCTCTGCAGGTGGGGAGCCGGGGGCTCGAACCGGGATCCTTAGGCCGGTCCTTGTACTTTGTAACACATGCACTTAACCCGCTGCGCCACCGCTGAACTCCCTTCTCTTCCCTTTCTAAATCACACCTACACCTATTACTGCTTCTGCATGTCCTTCCTTTCTTTCTTCCTCTTCTCTCTCCAGGTTCTGATGGGGTTGGAGTTCAGAGCCCTCTGGGCATCCTCCCCTAACACTCCTCCCACTCTGGGAGTATGGACCAAAATTCTTTTCAGGTGCAGAAGGTGGGAGTTATGGCTTCTGTATGGTTTCCCTTTTGGACGTGGGCATTTGCAGGTCTGTCCACACCCTCAGCCTGTTTCCATCTTTCCTTAGTGGGGCAGGGTTCTGGGGAGCTGAGGTTCCAGGACACATTGGTGAGGTCTTCTATCCAGGGATGTCAGAATGGAGTCACAGTAGCATCTGCAACTTGGTGGCTGAAAGGTGGTAAAATGGAAAGTAGGACAAGATGTCTAATAAACGGTAGCCAAAAAGCAGGAATAGAGCAGGTGAGGATAGTGACATTAGCATGAAAAGAAGCTAGGAGATATATTTTAGGTATGTTCCTAGGGGTCCATGACTTTCAGAGATTTTTCTTGAATTTTATAGCTAACAGAAAGGAGTTGGACAAAAATATTGTCTAGGAAAATAATTGAGAATAGGGTAGAAATTTGGATTAGGGCAGAGAGTAACTCCCAAACTTGAAGAAAATCTATGAATAAAATTGTTTACTCCAACAACTTTGTAGTCTTAGAAAGAGTCTTAAGTAGCAATAGTTATTAGTATAACTAGGTTGTTGGGGGGGTTTGTTTTTTTATAAAAATCCAATTGTTAGGATTTACCGTAATGTACTTAACCTCTTTTACTGTGTCTTGCGTCCTTTAGGGGTATCTGGTAACCACTTTATCTTAGATATTGACAGGGCTAAATGGTTTTGATCTATCTGACCTAATTTTGTAGGTTATATATGTACACACACACATATATATATATATATACATGTATATATACACAAATATATTTTTAGAACTCCTTGAACAACTTAAGCCCAATGTCAGAAACTGATCTTCTTACACATCTGAAACAATAAGTATTAAAAAATGTACTTATTGTAAAAATGTAAAAAAGTAAATATGAATACTCAGAGCTATGCTATAAGCAGTTAAAGAACTGGCAGTATTAAATCTATCTCCCCTGACATGTTGTCAATAGTGATTCATGAGACTATAAGTTAATAGAATTAGAAGCCTACATCTTTCCCGCCACCAAAGGTCTGTCTGTCCCTGCCCCCCACCCCCACCATTCTGGATATCCACTAGAGTTTTTCATGACCTTGGCTATGAGTTGACTTTTTGCTTGTTTACTTTAGTGATTAGGACTCCAGTCCCCTGAGTTCTGGCCAAAGTGAACTTTTCTGAAACATATTTTAGTCTATTACTTTAGTGTCCCAAGACCTAAATTGGTTTCCTTTGATTCCTCTGTAACTAAGCATTTGAGGTCATTGCTAAATCAGCTTCTGTGTACAGGCAACGATTCTCTATTTTTTTCATTTTCTTTTCTACTTCATCTTTTTTTTTTTTTTTTTTACCAACTCATCAGAATAAGCCACTGCTAATTCTTTGCCTTTGCTTAAGACATTCCCTAAGAGCTGAAAAGTGTTTGTGCTTTGTGTGTGCTTTCAGATGCCCTCATGTTGCCAGTTTGACCATAGCCCACTTTTTGAGGGTTTAGTCATTATTAGTTTCCAAGAGTCACCCTACTCTTTTAACAGTCTGAGGATTACTCTCCTTCTATTCATTTTAGAGGATAATTATCATGTGTATGTATGCTTATAACCACACTATATATCCATCAGGGCAAAGATCCAACAGACTCTGGATTTTATTCATCCATATGATACATTTCATTTCTATGCATAGAACTATCTTCCTTACAGAGTAATCTCCAACAAAAGATCAGACTAAACCCCAATTAATTTAGCTAAGGATTTCAAATAATGTAGACATACAAGTTAAGAGTGTCTACAATGGGAGCTGGGCGGTAGTGCAGGGGGTTAAATGCAGGTGGCGCAAAGCACAAGGACCAGCGTGAGGATCCCGGTTTGAGCCCCTGGCTCCCCACCTGCAGGGAAGTTGCTTCACAAGTGGTGAAGTAGGTCTGTAGGTCTTTCTATCCCCCCCCGCCTCTGTATCCCCCTCCTCTTTTGATTTCTCTTTGTCCTAACAATGATGACTATAATAACAACAACAATAAGAACTACAATGATAAAGCAACAAGGGCAACAAAAGGGAATTAAAAAAAAAAGAGAGTGTCTACGGCATATCATAGTATAGTTTCCTTGGAACCTAGAATCTCTAGTCGGAATTCACATGAGAGGCTTCTTTCTTTCTCATGTTTCTGTGCCCTCTGTGGGCTATTCCCTAGCCCTCTTATTTCATCATCTTCATTTTTATTTATTAGAGAGGGAAAGGGGAGATACGCAAAAGAAAAGAACCTGAAGCACTGCTTCATTGTTTCTGAATCCTTCCTCCTGAGGTTGGAGTTAAAGGGCTTGAACTCAAATCCTTGTTCATGGTAACATGTATGCTCAACTCAACCACATGTGCCCTGCCTGGCCACACTCTGACTTCCTGTTAGTATTGTCTCATCAGGGAAGCATAGAAGAAGCAGAAGGAAGGTCAGTCAGAGTGGGATCATTAAATCATCTCCTCATTTCAAGTCCCCAAGATGCTGACACCCACACCCATATCCACCTGTAGTTGGCCAGACACTGCAGCTCTGATCAACAGGCTGTGCTTCAGTGACTTCAGCCTCTCTTTCCATGATATTTCCCCTTCCCTTGTCCCTGAGGATGGACAAACACATCTTCAGTATTGGTTAGAGACAGGGTTTCATGGAGAGACAACTGACCATGTTGTAACAAGATACCACTTGAAGTGTATACCACTGCTATAGAAATATACATTATTTCACTGTGTCAAAACTACTGATGGGGAAAGTCAATTGAAAAGAAAAAAAAAAGCAATCTCAAGGAACATTTAAATATATATCAAGTAATGCTGAGCTTCTCGAGCTTCTGCCATGAGCAGTAACCTTAAAGGCATGTGGGGGGATATGCCATGGTTGAAGTTTAATTTCTGAGTTCTTTTTTGAAAATGGTGTCTCAGAGAATTTCCACTAACAGTAAAAACATTTCAGGCCATTGCTCAAAATGTTGTATCAGAAATTTTCCAGAAATCTCCAGGATGACTCCTTGCTAGCCCAAGAATTTGGTAACAAAATAGTGCCCAAGTTGCAATGTCAGGTGAAAACACCTAAAAGACATGCAAACACACTTTAGAAATCATCGATGGACAGTGTGAGCCTGAAAGGTACTTAGTAGGCCAGCAGCAAAGCAAGATGGCAGGGTATAGACTGAAAACAAAACAAGAAAATAGATAGATAGCTTGTTACAATCTGATTTCTCATGAAGTTTAAGATGAAATTATTTACTTGAAGAAAATTGACCTTGTAGGACCACCTAGGTGTGAACAGTGGACTTCTCTAGGTGATCAGGGTATGCCTGTTGTCTTCTGAGTGGTGAGGGTCTCCTGGGCCTTTCCTAATACTGGTCACAAGTAAATAAGTGCATATTGAAAAACATAGTTCAAGGCTGATTCTGCAGTGATAAACACAAAGTATAATAGCCCCCAGAACTCACTCTTTCCTTGAAAGATCATTTTAATGTAATTATTTAAGTGGACACATTGTTGGGATGAAGAACTGAAGGTAATGTTGAAAGTGTAATACACTTGCTTCATTTGTAAAATAAAGTTGGAGACCATAAATATTTAGAGTTGAGAATATTGTTTTAAAATAATTCTCCAATCTAGTGAGAGTCAGTTTTCTTGATTAAGAGTGTTAAACAAATTATATAAAAAGATTACATACACCTGTGAATAGTGTTCTCATTAATCCAACCTAGATCAGAAAATTAATGAGAAAGAAGTGAGTTTTTAATACACTAAAAATGGTTAGCATTGATTAAGACAGTATTTGTTCACAGGTATTTTAATGCACAATTGAATTTATAATTACAGAGTGAAAAAAAAGTTGACCCCTGGAGGTTTCCTTTATTAGTTGCTGATACATTTATACTGGTGATTATGTTAAGTTTGGGTAACTTTCTCTTTTCTGTTTGTTTTGATTACACCTTTGGAAATGCAATTTTAGACTAATGAATAAATAATATGCTTGAAGCTTGCCTTTCTATTTCTCTGATTAAAGAAAAAAGAAAAAAAAAAAGGCCATTTCACAAGAATTATGAGGCATCCTGAAATAGATTTTATCCTACATCTTGTTGTTGTGCGCGGGCCGTGGAGAAGAGAGAAAGGAGGTCCGGAGCGAAGAGGAAACACAAATATTTATTTGCACTGGTATCTCAGAGTTGGGTGCTAGAGAAGCAGGTTGGGCCACGTGGAGGTAGTGAAAATGGCCGCCTCACGCAGTAACCTTTCCTGCATCTGAACACCCGAGTGAAGCGCTGGCAAGAGCGTGAGGCATGGAAGAAGAAGGGCTTTTATAGGAGCAGCTCTCGTGAGAATGGGAAGGGGGAGGAGCAACCACAGCACTCCAGGATAGGATGATAACTCTCGTGAGAATGGGAGGGGGGAGGAGTAAGCAAAACACTCCAAATATCGTGGGGATATAGACAATGTCCTGAGGGCACAACATGGCTGAACAGGCACTCCAAGAATGTCCCAACTCTCCCGGGAACTAGCAGTAGCCTGAGGGGACAACATGGCAGATGTGACTGCATTGGCACAATTTCCCAGC